>NW_010164367.1:7187-22108 GCF_000695765.1 Mesitornis unicolor | reverse complement strand
TGGTGCCTCTAGCCTGCTCTTGAGTATTTGTCTGCAGAAGAAGTTAAAAGTAGGGTTAGAAATCTTAAATGTGATACCTTTTAAAATTTCAGGAAGCTTAAAGTCATGGGGACCTAGAGGGCTGTTTTTCATACAGCTGTATCTTATTCAAAGCTTCTGTGCTTAATCCTAAGCTGTACGATTAGATAAATAATGAACATGTTTTAAAATTCACCACATGATGCTTTTAAAATCCTGTGCAACAGGAGAAGTAAGTTGGGTAAATTCCTCATTTTCTCTCAACATTTTTGATAGCAGTCTGCAACACATGGAATAATTTATTTTCTCTTCTGTTTGTCACTGAAGTTTGCCTTGACTTACTGCTGATTCCAATACGGTGCATTAAAACACAAAATCACTAGATTGTCTATAGCAAACTTAAAGCAGATGTCTGAAATACAAAGATGTCCAAATTGGACGCAGCAATTAATTCTTATTGCCGTTAATTTGGATACAACGTATTTGCTACCCAACGAAGCAGTCAGGACATAGAAACGAGTTAGAACTCTTCTGTACTCTCAGCCTCAGGAAATTAGACTTCAGAGGCACTAGCAGAAGGGAAAGCTTTAAACACATAATAGGTTCACTAAGCTTAACAGTTTTTTACATGAAATCTCTGCAAATCAGGAGTGCATTCTGACTGAACTTAAATTTTTAATTCCAATCTGGGAAGATATACAAATTAGTTTTAATTTATTTTATTAACTGGTGGAGTTAAGTAAATTTCTATTAGTATGCTTACTTTTGAGTCGGTTTGAGAACTTGTAAATTTTCCACTAGGAGTGTGTGTAACGGCTCTTGTTCTTGTAATCCCCGCGTGATGAAAGTTTAGAAATACGGATGCAGGTGTTCGTTTTCTTGTTTTCAGAGCTCTGGATTTTATCACCAGTGAGGGTCACTACAGAGCTGTTACAGATATACAACTGTACGGAGACTGAGTTAGTTCCATAGGGTACCTGTAATTCATGTAGGTACCACCACTTTGTAGCTGCTGTTTGTTTTTTCTTTTTTTTAAAAAAAAAGATTACTGGAGGTATAATCATGTCCTTATATTTTGCTGAAGTTTAAAGGTCTACTCAGTGGAACTGGTATTGAAATACAGAAAGGTCATTTTGATACCCTAAGGTGTAAAATAGTCTGGTTTTTTCCCAGAGTTGCTGAATAAAACTTCAGAGTTGGGGCAGAGGGATCTCACAAACCATCACCTTTCTGAAAGATAATTCCAGCTTTTCTGGAGTGAGGTGTAAGGATTTTATATTTTTTTTTAAACAGTTCCTTTCTTATGAAAAAGCTTTGATTTGTTGAAGCAATATTGAATACTGTTGAAAATATATTTATGAGGGAGGAAAAGGTTTGCAATAAGAAATGACACAGTGAAATGGATTATTTTAGTTTTCAAGTGTACGTGACTACTGCTAAGTGATCCATTTTGCTAAAAATTCACTGGAGTGATGTAACACTTATTTCTATAAATGCGCAGAGCAGTAGCTTTTATTTTTTTATATTTAAACTGTTCTAAACAAGAACCAAAAGCTAACAGAAAGTAGTTAAATTCAGTAGATGAGATATGAAATCCCACTGGTGTAATTTTGGAAACAGAATATGGTAATTTGCTGCGTATTCCCCACCGATAGTCTTGTGCCTCTTAGTTTCTTAGGCGCTTGATAAATCCTAGCACAAGTACTTAGTTTGCAGTGTAAATAGTTATTTTACAGTGTGAAACCAATGTAAAATTGAAATTCAGTCCCTTGGACTGAAGTTTTTTTAAAATTTTTGCAGTGAATGAATGGAAGAAATAAAGACAGAGAAATAAAGAATAATCCTGTTTGAAAGAAATCTTGGGACAGTGACAAAAGAGTTGCAGTCTGTGAGAGTGATGGGCAGCTTGAATGAAACACCAGCATGTACAGCCTTAAATTTGCAGAGATGTTATTAAACCAGACACACTGCAAGCAGAAACTTTAGTGCCACGGTCCTTTTTTTTTTTTCCTCTTTTTTTTTCCTCTTTTTTTTTTTTCTCTTCTTTTCTTCATTAAACTACTGTGTCCTGCTGTTTCAGGCAAAATATGGAGGAAAATCCCATTAATCTGCTGGAAAAATATTGATGAAAGAAGATTAGCAGACCAAACGAACAGTGGCTGAAACTTGCTAGCAATTAAGTGAACAATAGGATGAACGTTAAGGTTCAGTCAGGGCAGTTTAGTGTAATAAGGTGTGGGAATGTTTTTGGTTCTGTTGTGGTTTTGTTGTGTTTTTTTTTCTTTTATTTCCAGCTGGTTTCTCATACCATTTTTACATCTCTATTTGGATGGAAAGATTTGCGTTGCATTGGTGTCTTTTTTTTTTTAAATAAAAATTTTAAAACCTGCTAAACCCTGCCTCACATAAGGGGACACTAATTAAAACCCAAAACTTTTAAACAGATGCCTAAGAAAGGGAGGGGTTTGTAGAAAATCTAAAGTGAGCAAGTTACTATTGAAATAAATAATAGTGAAAGCACAAGAATCTGTCTTGGTCCATGGTAGGCTTCCCACAAACTTTGTGCAGTAACAAACAACAATGACTGACATTGGATTTCTTGATTTGGTTGTTGAGAAGCTAGAGGGTTATTGATGTGTTTGGTTTTTTTGAAAGGCAAGGCTTTTCGAGATTGAAGGAAGAGGATAGGTAGCAGAGATGAAGTGAAAGTTGGACCTGAATCTTAGAAAAATCAGACCAAAATCTGAACTTTTCTGATTATTGACAGTGTTAGGAACCCAGAATTCAGTGCTGACAATGATCTGAACACAGAGCAAAGCACAAATTAAGAAATTCCTTGCCTCCCTGAAAGTCTAAGCTTTGTTTACATTAGTAAGCTTCATGACTATGATTTAGCATTGGTGAATTTCAACAGAGGCTGTAGTTAAGACAGGGTAGAGGCATTTTTACCATTCAATTTAATCTTTCTGTAACTATGCTTTCTTTAAAAAAAAAAAAAAAAAAAGGCAAGCAAGTTATGTCGGTCCAGCTTAAATGTTCATGACCAGCCATGGAGAACAATCACTTAAGGCATTTATATCAAAGCAGGTTCTGAGATGGCAAGGAACTTATCCTGCAAAAACTTTTCTCCCACGTATGATTTACCACAGAGAACAAATGATTGAGAGTCCAGTTACCATCTAGTTGCCATCTAGAAGTAACCCAAACGTAGGGAAACCTTGTCGATCTCTTGTTCCCAGTGTGCCTACCCACCCTGCCCCACAGTCTTTTCTCTCATGCTTGTGTTTTTTCTTCTGTCCCTTCCTTTCTATGAATCAGCATTCAGCCATGAAGGGAAGAATACCAAGATAAGAAAGATGGGGACAAACTTTTTTAGTAGGGCCTGTAGTGATAAGACAAGAAGTAATGATTTTAAACTGATAGAAAGTAGAATCAGACTAAATACATAAGGAAGAAATTTTTTGTGATGAAACACTGGAACAGGTTGCCCAGAGAGGTAGTGGATGCACTGTCCCTGGAGACATTCAGGGTCAGATTGGATGGGTCTCTGAGCAACCTGACCTAGTTAAATGTGTCCCTACTTATTGCAGGGGAATTGGACTAGATGACCTTTAAAGGTCCTGTCCAACCCATTCTGTGATTCCATTATCATCTTTTCTTTTCCCTCTTCAGTGACTGGGAGGACTACCATTCCTTCTTACTAAATGCTGTTTACCAGAGCAGGTTCTTTGGTCCTGTAGATGCCCAGAAAAAAAGATACAAGAGAAGAGTTGTATGTTTCCTGGCATTGCTTTTTCTGTAGTTAGTTGGTTATGTTGATCCCAAAAGCTGGGTTAAAGCTGGACAGGAGGTGTTCAAGAAATTGAAGCAGAAGTTGTGCAAGCTAACCAAGGAAAGCAAACATGGAGAAGCAGCATGAGGAACATAATGGAAACCGGAGCCATTTGTGGGAAGGTAATGAAAGTAGAGGAATAAGCAGAAGACAAGGGTCTGAAAAACTGTCTTGTGGGTAGATGGGAACAGAACAGTCATTTAGGCATTTACCTTTGTTATAAATATTTGTATTTCTCACATATGGAAATAGTGAAAAAATATGTTAGCGGGGTTTTGGTTGCAAAGGCAGCAAATGAAGTCAAGGGCAATTCCATTTCTCATATGGATAGCTCAGCACACATGTTCTGCATTAATTACCTCCATAAATTCTGTTAACCTGGCAAACAATGAAAATATCATGTTGGTGACATCACTGTACTGGAAAATAAAACTGGTTTTAGCATCTTGATTTTCTCAACATGACATCTGAGGAGATTTCTTATGCTATTGGCATTTTACTCCCCCCAATTTGCACCAAGATGTTTAGTCATTTGCTCTGTGGGTTTATTTTGTCTGTGGAGTAGCTGCATAAGGACCCAAGCATTTCATAGCCCATGCAAGCTGGAGCCCTTGATTCATGGAAGCAGTGAAAAAAAGCTTGACAAAACTCTGTCATGACACACCTGTGTAGGTGGCTTTCCAAATGAAGTACTTAAGGATTTTCAGAAAGTCTTAACTTCTGTGTTTCACACTTAAAAAAACCCACCAACCAAACCAGCCCACAGCGAAACCCAACACAACAATATTCACTTGTAAGGGTTTTATTTTCCTGTGCCTCATGAGAGGAATTTCTTAAAAGCTTTTTTTTTTTTTTTCCTGAGTGGTGGCATGCAGCCAGCTGATTCATTTAGGGGGTATCACGGCCTTTTTATGTAATGAATGGTTGTTTGCTGTACTTAAGCTCTGGTCCCTGTCTCAAAAATTTCTGTACTCAACAGACTATTGATTACTCACTGTGATTTTTGGTGAGTTTTAGAATCTTGCATATGTTTGAACCGCAGTAAAACTTTGTGAACTTAGGTACTCTTAGTCATAGGTGCTGTGCGTGCCCAGGTGTATTTTCCATGACACTTCTTGGTGTCTGTAATTCTAGACATGTCGTGCTAGGTTTTGAATTCTCAGTGTACCTTAAGTGAACATGGACATGATGTTGCAACATTTTTTTCCCCCTTAAGTTGCTGGAAGCAATCCCAAGGGAGATCTTTGTGACATTCTGATAGATCCCAACACTGTCAGATCTTCAAAATGCTCAATTCTGCAAAACTAGTGAATACTGTATATTTTTGTTTTTCCCGACGGGAGGAGGAATGGAGAAGTAAAAAGACTTAGTTGTGCAGTGTGTGTAAGCCCTTTTGAGAAGTGCTTTAGAGCTAATTAAAATTAGTTGAGTAATCTTTGCTGTTGAGTTTTGGCTAGACGTAGGCCTCTGGTGCCATTTTATGTGCCTCAGTATTTGGGCACCTAATGGGACTGGCAAATATGACACAACCTGCGAGAGACCCGCTTCTATTTTGAGATCGTGAAAGGCATGAAGTAGATGCATTTAGGTAACCTTAGTTTCTGGTGTGTGTATATATATATACACATATATATATATGTGTATACATACATATACACGTGTGTGTTTATATATATATAGATACACACTTTTTTTTCTGAGAAAGGTGAACACCCTTTTAACACAGTGGCCCACATTTTGCATTTACATGTGTAACACTGTACTTCATTGATGTCAGATTTAACACTATAGTAGTAGAGTAGAATAAGATATGGAGGATTTGGATTTGAATGAGTTCAGCTGAACAGTAATTCAGGTATCTAAGGGTTTATGCCTTTTGTAGGAGATACTGGAAAAGGACCAATTGGAACTGTTTAAAAAAAAAAAGAGTGCAAAGAAGTGAAAGCGACACAGTAATTTGGAACCCATTAGGTTAATCCATTTTTAATTTTTATATCCTTGTTTTAATGAAAAGAACTGGCACATATCAACTTACAGGAAATAGCCTAATAAAACTGAAACCTTATTAGGCCCCTTTGATAAACATTGCATTCCAGCCCACCAGTCATATGTTTTTGCATACTTGGAAATTGAGCTTTACGCCACTTTAACAATATCAAGAGAACTCTCATGTTTCAAACTAATAAAAAAGAAATAAAATCTGTTTTGTCTGTATTCATCCGTGAGAATGGATGGGCGGTTGTCAACATAATGCAGACAGGTACTCTGAGAAAAAGCTGTGTACAGATTTGTCACCTCACTCCTACAAAAAAGATCTGCTAGTTCATACGTCATTGTTGGTGCAGAAACGTCTTGTTTTTGTTTTCTTTTTACAGTAGCCAATAACTTCTGCAAGGTGCTAAGGTAGGAGGTTTGAGTGTCTCTGCTCACCTGTATAGACTTGGATTGATGAGAGGATATGATGAAAGATTTACTTAAACTGCGTAGCCTTAGCTATTGCTTGGAGTCCCTCCACAATAGGATGGGAGGAAATGGTTTTTGGTGGTGTATGAAGACTCCTGAGAATCCTAGCAACCAAATGTTTACTCATTTTCTGTTCCACTTTGAAATCAGTTTCAGTTTTGCCTGCTGAAGAACAATATAGTTCTGCAGTTTTGCTCTCTGAAACCTCTCATGTAAGGTGATTACTTTTGGACCTGATTGTTGTTGTCCTGTCTGTTCAGGAGACTTAGGATAGTGTTGTCCCTTTTCCATACTCACTCAGGCTTCATACTTAGCGAATGGAGAAAGGCTGCTGGAGAGCTGCTTGGTGTCGAGTGCAGGTGATGAGGGCCAGGCTGGCTGGGCTGAGGTGTGTGTAGAGCTGTGGCTGCTGGCTACCAAGGTCTGAGCCACTGTGAAGTGGTACCCTAACTGTATTGAAATTCAGGCTGTGTGCAGGAGGCAGGGAGAGGGCTGCCATGCGGTCATAGAGCCTCCCTGATTGGCTCTGGTTTTGCAATTTACAATCCATGCTTTTATTTATAGGGATTCCTGCCTTGCATATTGCTCTCCTTGTGGCAGCCTTTTGAGAGAAGCTTGCTGTAAGGTTCCTGCTTTGACTGCATCAGTGTTCACCTGTAGGAAATACTGAGGTGTCTAAATGTGGCCTCAAACACTCTTGGGGAGTGTGTTTGGTGAGAAGAGTAAAATCTGGGAGGAAAATTAAACTCTTCCTGCTCAAAAGATGAGGGTAACTGCCATAAAAATAGAATTTGCTGAGTAATCCAAATTGATGTAGGAACCTTGTATGTCCTATAGAAGCAATAATCTATACGGTAACTTGACACGTGTTGCTAGTCTTTCGTCTCTTCATCTGGGATTTGTAACACGATCTCTTAATTTTGGAAACAGTTATTTGCTGAACATTTAAATGAAAATAATGGAGGCTTGGGCTATCCAGTCTTCTTTTGTGAAGATTCCTGTGTTCAGTATTGAAGCAACTGTTTTTTAAATCATTTTGGTTTTCCCTTGTTTGTTCATGTCTTGCCCCCACCCTGGTGGAGTTCTGCAGTCAGCAATTTAACCACAAGTTGAACATGACAGTTGCCAAATTTGGAATGTTCTGCACAAAATCATATCTGTATTGTACAGTATAATGGCACATGCAATAAGGGTTGAAAGTGCAGACCTCACAGCATTGTGCCTCTTGAAGGATGGTAGTCTGGCTTTGAGCTGTAGCAGAAATCTCACTGAGAAATCTCGCATTTGGAAAAGAGGTGTGTAGTAAGTGGGAGAAACTTAGTTGGCACTTACGTTGTAACACCTATCTAACCTATGTTCTATTAGTGTGTTTTTAAGAGACTTTACACTGTGTAGCTTAGAGTCACTTTGCTTCCTAGGGTGTACCAGACTGGAGGGAGACAAAGCTGTAAAAGCAAAGCTGGTAGGTGGGGACCTTATGCTCTAAGGTCATTTTCTTCCGAGCAATAATAACATCTTCATTACAACGTTTGATGGGAAATGCAGGACCGTAAGATCAGAAGAGACTTGATTTTTATTAATGGACAAGCAGCAAATCAGGGTTCTTCACTGTTGGACCCTCTTCCATGTAAAGAGTATTGCATGGGTTAGCATTTCTTCTTGGAATGGTTTCTAATCTACTGATTTTACTTATTTATTTATTTGTTGTTCTTTCTCAAAGATTTAATGGTCTGCCTTAGCAAATTTCAGCATGATTTCAGCAACATCAGCATGATAGCTGATCCTAGTTGGCAAATATGGTGAACTTTGACTTTGCCTGGGCCCAGCCTGTCTGTGTATAGATCTTGCTTCTGGCCTCAGAATAAAGCAAAGACACAAAGCTGCTCTGCTGCCCCTCTTATTTCGCTTTTGCCACTGTTGGGGGAATGGAGAGTTGAGGAGACTTAGGTCTGTACTCACAGGTGGATCAAAGTCCAGGTGCAAGTCTGTGTTGCCAGGAAGAGGCCACTATTCTAAAAATGTACATCAGAGTTTGCACTGACTCCACTCTGTCCCACCCCAAAACCAAGTTCTGGCTGTCTTCCTGCCACAGAGTATTTTCTTTGCTGACCAGGATTACATGACACGTTTCAATTATGGGCATTCACCACTTTTTTTTTCCTTTGGTTGTGTAGCAAATTTAATTTTCCCCATTTGTTAGCATTTTTTTAATAACTAACTAGCATGTTTCTAAACTGACAGTTTGATGCCAAACAGGAAAAGGCAAAGCAGTGGTGGTTACTCTTTTCTTTTACTTTATTTTTTTTTAAACTTTTAATTGAAAATGTTAATTAGTTAAAGAAGAAATATTTTCTATATTTTACCTTATTGACTATTACTCTGTGTTTCCTGTGTAAAGAGTATGATTTGGAAATGCTTTCCAGTGGTGAAGTTGTAGGCTTTTCTTTAGATACTGCGAGATGCCTCCTAGCAGGCTTTCTTCCCGATATCTTAGGCAGTGGGGGAGATCTTGGGGTAGTTCCGTTTGATTCAATGTTTGTTTGTTTTTTTTCCTGGGGGAGGTATTTATACTGTGTTCAGTTCATTGTAGCAGTCATTACTTCATGTGTTTCTGGAAATGCTGCTGCTTTCAGACTGCATTCAGGTATCGTGTTAGTTTTACCATTCTTTTCCTTTCACTGGCGTTACTTACCCCTGATGAAATCTGCTGTCAGTGAGACTCGTGGCAGGCCCTTGGCCATTGCTCCCAAACTGGAAGCAGTTTCTGATAATGTGAGCAAGCCCCACGTGTCAAACTCCACCCGAGCCCTCATTCATCTTCTACCTGATGCCATGAAAAGGAGTGAGCGAGCTTTGCATTTCCCATCCACATCCCTGCTGCAGCTGCTGGAAAGAGATTGATCTTTACCCCCTGGGCAGCAATGCGTATTGAGGGCACTAATAGTGCTTTCTCATGTGGCTGGGAATGGGGAACACCAGAAGAGTCAGGCAGGAGGGAGCTTCTAAACAGAGAATGTGCTCTTAATCAGCATTTTGTTGGTATGCTGCCACCTGGTAGAAATAGCTACAGTGTAAATTATGGTGACTAAGGCTGTTGTACAGAAGGAATAAGTCACTGATTTTTCAGAGCCAGAACTGATGGTTACTCAATTTGTATAGCACTGCAGTATTTTAATACCAGGAAATTCTCCCTTGTACTTACCACTAGTTTTAAAGTGAGTTAATTACATGATGGGAACCAATGTAGGACACAGATATTAGACAGTGCTTCATTGGTTTTCAGGTTTTTTTTTTTGTTGTTGTTGTTTTATGAGAACTCCTCTGAGTTTCCTTACCATAACCAGTGATCCTTTCCAAGGCATTCTGTAGGGAAGGATCATCAACAGCAATGATTCAGCTAGGTTAAGAGTTACTCTTAGGAACTGGCTGGTTGACCTCAGAGTTTTCTTTAAGAGCTAGCTCAACGATAAACAGTTCTGCAGGAGGAGGAGAGACACTGCAGTTACGATTGCTTGCGCTGCCATGCTCTTCACTGGGCCAGTTGCTTTGGAATACCTGGTTGTTATGTTTTCTTTCATCGTGAATGTATTGCCACATTAAGTAGCTCGACCCCTCTTTCTGTTTTTGTCTTTTCTTCAGCTGTACAATTCCCTTCATGCTAGTGTGGCTAGAGGTACACACCTTGCACAGGACAATGCCATGAGGGAGGTTAGAAATCTCTTCTCTCCAGTTCCCTCTTTTGTCTGATAAATACATGGCTATAGGCTTTTATAGTACATTTATACATTGGCTTTCATTTAACTTCAATAGTAGGTGGAAAATGTGAGGGTCATACTATCATATGCCTGCTGATGACTGAATATATCTTCCTGATACAGTTCATGAATTGGTCGGGTCAGGTCACTTGTGAAACAAGTGTTGCCTTTTGTTACATCGAAGAATATATCAGGGTTGAAAGAAGTTGCAGTGATCAAGTGCCTATGTAGTTTTACTTCTTTACTTTTTACCTAACTCTATGAATCCATGCAAAAAAAAGTTTAGACAATAAATATCTAATCCATTCTTCATGTATTTCTTCAGTCTTAGTGTAGGAAAATGCTATTTTCTCCTTCCATTTCCAGATTAATATGTATTATTAGGACATAGAATGACAAAATGTAACACTACCCTTTCCTGGCATTTTTTTCTTGAGACTGTGATAATTGCAGCATGGAAGTTCAGTGTTAATTGTTTGCTGTCTATTGAGATGTAAAACTCTTTTGAGGTCACAGGATAAATGAGTGTCATAGAGGTTTTTTCATGGAGACAAGCATTTTTGTCAGGTGATTACCTAAAAGGAAATATGTTTTGTATTTTAGATACTATTAAAGAACAGTACAGTTGTTTGTGAAAAGTATTTGTTTCTAAAATTTTTAATGGGGAAAAAGTATTGCACATATGAATTTCAGTTGGATTCTAAACAATTTCAGTACTGAGGCAGTCTACTCTTAACATAATTCTTACTAGACGGATGACAAAGACATCCAGGCAAAGTAACAGTTATCTGGGGAGGGTCAGTATAATTATGTTTTCTTTCTTTGGGTATTTTTTTATCTCTTCTGGTCTTTTATTTCTTGCATTTCTCACGCACACACACACAAAGAACAAGTGGTCTTTATAATCACTGAAGACTATGTGGCTAGATAGGTGAAGGAACTTAGGGTTTTCTGATCTCACTCTTCTATATATTAGTTACTTGACGTGACAAGCTTTGTTCCTTCTTGCATTAATGAAAATAGAGGAAGTAGAAGTTTGTGCTGTATGAAAGCATATATACATATGTGTAGAACAAAACTACTTATGAATGAGGTTACAAGCCTGGAACATAGCTTTGCTTTGCTTTGATTTTTTTTTTTTTTTGGTCAATATTCATACCGCTCTTTTTGGGTACCTACTTGCATTCTCTGACTTGCATCTGAAATAGAAGTCTACTGTAGTCAGTGTGAAAATCTCCCTTCTAAGGATTTCCAGAATGTAGTCAAACATAAAGGAACATGCAAAAGTAGTTTGCCTAGCAGTGCTAGTTTGAAGGTGATGAGGAAGATAAGGAAGGTGGAATGGAGGAGAGAGGCTGAAAAAAATATTCTTGCATTGGGATCAAATCTATGACAGTATTGCAACACAAGTTGCCCCATGGCTGAGGCATCTACCTGTTGTGGGGCACACGGAGCTTGCACTGAATATATCAATGCCCCCCATGGCCCTATCATAATGGCTGTGAGTGCTTCCTGTAGGAGTATCTGATAACTTGGTAAATCTGCCTTGAGAGATAGGCAGGCAGAAAGGGAATTGAATGTTAAGGAGTGGCACAGAGAGATATGGACAGTGATGCTGAATGCTGATCTGCACCCCAAGAGTGTGCTGTAACTGCTGGGCTGCTTGGCAAGTCCAGAATGGGAAACTACCACCAGGTTGTGAGTCTATTGCCTGTTTATTTTTTCCAGATGAGACTGATGAATTTGGATTGAATTCATAAATCTCAGAGTGGCTGCAATCATGTTTTCAAGAAGCTCATTCTTAAAGAATAAATATATTACTTAAGTTTACTCCTGAGTGATTTGCCTTAGCAACTTATTGCCAAGTAATTTACCTCAGAAGTCATACTTCCTTCACCACCATGTACTGCAGATGCATGACAAACGTGTCTGTCTTATGACAGGAGATTCATAATCTATGGGAATCTGTGGTCACAAAAGCAAGAAGTGCACTTTTTCATTTTGAATTTTTATTAGTATTTCCTTTTTTATAGATGCAAGCCTTGCTTCAGAATAGTCTGCCTAGGGCCCTAGGCACTCAATAAAGGACTGACTGATTATTTTTTTTGTGTGTGGGTAATTGAGAATTTAATTACTGATAAATTCAGAGCAAAGAAATACATAATACTGGATTATGTTGTTTCTGTAACATTAGTAAAGATACTTTGTTTATTGATGTAGGTAAAAATTCAGAAGGCTGTTATTTTCTTTTAAAGGGGTGTATAACTGCAGGGGAAAACATTTTCCTTACATGAATGGCAGAGCAGCTCACTTATGGTAGTATTAGCACTGCATGTATACAGATACACAACACAAATGCATATGCACCCAAGTCTAGTCAAATGCATATATTTATAGTTATTTATAACATGGTTTTATTTCTAATACTGTACAACTGTTTTTCCCTACTGTGTCTCCTCCTGAACATTCCAATAACAGGAAAAATAATGCGTTCATAGCTCTCCTTTTTTTAAAGCAATGTCCAAAATTAATGAGCAATTAAAGGGAGAATGATGAAATGATACAAATAGCTTAACATAGCAGATTTTTTCCCTCATTTTTCCCTTCCTAGTCCTATTCTTTTATTTTCTTTGAGCACCAATACCCAGACCATCTGGTTCTGGGAACATTGACAACCCTTCAGGCTTACAAATAGAAGCTGAAGCTGCTCAGATTGCTATGGTGGCCACCTCTAATAGATCCATCATTCTCAGGTGTTAAAATTCCCTTGCATATGATGGGGTTTATTTCTTTTCTCATTGTCAATACATTCCATATTGAAGAAAAAAAAATGGGGGAGGAGACAGAAGGGCAAAGAAAGTAAGTTCAAATTGCATATAATAAATATTGAAGGTGCATAGATTGGTGCAGTTGCAATCAGCGTTGTCATGTTGTGTAGTAATACTTCATTGGTTTGTATTTATATAGAGGCTATTTTTTTGTGTGATACTTTCTATCAGTTCCCCTGTTCTGGTTCACATTAATAAAGGCATGGTTAGTTAGGGAACTGTATGATTGAGCATGTGTGTCTGTATGGCCAGAATAAGGAACAGAATTTATTTTTGTGCTTGTTAAAAACAAGTAAGTAAATACCAAAGGAGAATATACTTTAATTTGTATGTATGTTTGTATTTATTTATTTTAAATACCTGTCAGTTTTTTAAATGGCTGTAAAAACACTGTGATTTGGTTGACTGGAAAATGTCTGTACCAAACTTTACAAATAAAATCATCCTTCTTACTCTGAAAACTGTTACATGCCTCTAAGAAAAAGAGATAATGGCAAGATTAGCAATAAATTGATACCCCCCTTTAAAAGTAGGTTTGTCTGAACTTGTAACATTGTAAATAATTACTTTTGTATCTAATGTGTTACACATGACATTTAGAAAAGACTTCACTACTACAAGACAATTTGAGAACAAATTAGATCAGAAGGAAGAAAGAACTACAGGAAAGACTTTAATCAGCATTCATTATTTACTCCTGTATTCTGAGAAAATTATATATGCCAAATACAGGACTTTAATCAAATAATGATTAAAATATTCAGATCTCACCTATGTAGTTAGATGCATTGACCCAAATTTCAGGCATCCGAGGGGAAAACCTTGTAGTTTGTGCAGCTGATAGAAGCAGTCTGTTCCCACCCCCTGCTGTAATTAATTTGGCCAGTGCTCCATTGTTTGTTTTTTGTCACTTTTTTTTGTTTTGAAAAGTTCCCCCGTCTGCTGTTCATGCCATGTTTTAAGATAAACAAGGCAGTCCTTTTCATTTGTCTGTCTTTTTCTTCTTTGCAGCTAACTGCCAGGCCACCTGAACAAATCAACTGCTCACAAGGTCCCCAAATAAACATGTCTTTTGGTACGGGTAACTGAGGTTAACTGGACAGAGGCAAATGAAACTCATTCCTCTTCATTTTGTTGTCTTTTGTAGTTAATCTGCTGGATTCAAAAACAATTCAAGGGGAGCTGGGCTGGATCTCCTACCCATCACATGGGGTGAGTTCACTAGACTGTGAAATGGAAAAGTGCTGCTACAGACCAATGTGCTATTTAACTATTGTTTCCTCTTCAGAGGACACAGTGCAATAGCCCTGGTTCTTTGGAGCTTCAAAAATAGTCTGCTCTAAACTTGCAATATGTGCCTTATATAGATATGGTGCCTTCTCTTTAGAACATACATCGGACTGAATGTAATCCCCAGGAAGAGCTCACTCTCGCTGGAGAGAATGAAAGCAAGAGATTATTGAGATAATTGAGAAGAAAAAAAAAAGGTTTTAGGTACTGTTCCTTCTTCTATCACAACGTGTATTTCTAAAAGATATCATGGGACTGTTTCATAGTATTGCTTGCTACTTTATTCAGATGGAAGCAGTGAAAAGTGAGAAGTGTGTGAACATAAGCGCATATCTAACATCATGTTGGTACTTAAACAACGTTTGTGCTGAATTCTTCAAGTACTGTTACTTATGAGTTAAAATACTGTTAAAGAAATGTCTAAATAATGTTCTTGAGGATTGATGTTTTTTAAATTTGCCTTGTACCCAGATCTAATGAAACTAGATAGTCTATTTGGAGAGGTAAAAGTGCAGTCTTAGAGTATCAGTGCTTTCAAACCTGCTAACTCTATCATTTTTAGATGGTATTTGCCACCAGTCTCTTTTTAAAATTTTTGACAGCTTAATATCAGTGCACAGCCTTCCAGTGGTTCTGATGTCTGGTCACTCCCCAAATTCCTGTCTCTGCGGAATGTATATGTGTGTTTGTGTGTAGGAACAACCCATTATGCTTTCTACATTGCATAGTGCAGAT
>NW_010164367.1:6375-7156 GCF_000695765.1 Mesitornis unicolor | reverse complement strand
TTCCTGCAGTTAGTCCCCCAAACAACAAAAAAACCCCACCACTTGACTGGCTGAACAGTTCCAGGTGTCTGGAACTTCCCTTGCCCTCAGAGAAGGCTGTGCCATCAAGTCTTCACTGAAAGTAGGTACTCTGAGACCTGTGGCTCAGGACTATGTCTGTGTGTCTCTTGCTGTCCTACTCATGCCTACCCTCATGGTACTTTGTTTCCTCCATCTGTGGCGTCTTATTTTGGTTTCCTGCCTTTAGGATGACAACTTCTAGAAGTTTCCATGAGTCTCTGCCTGGCTGTGTCTTTTGCCCTTCAAGTAAACCTCTGCCAGAAAGTATTGCCACATCTAAGTCCTTGGGAAATGTTGTCTCTAGTCTTGATAAGGACAAGGAGTTGCTAGTTAAGAGTCAAGCCACTGTGCTTTTCCCCAAACCAACTGCATTTTGAATTCTCAGTGTTGGCAGGTATTTGCTCATTGATTTGTTTGTAGGATCATGAACATCTGCTTTTTGATTCTTCTGCAGCTTTGGGCAAGCTGTTACTTCACCTTTATCCCTTTTACAGAGATTAGTGGTGACAGTATTTTTGCATCTCTGCCTTACAGGATTCAGTTGTTACTATTTCAGTAGTGCCTTCTTGATATTTAGTGTTATGCAGGTGTTTTAGCAGTATTTAAGGATTAAGGCTTGGGGGTTTTTTTGAGTTTATACATGGATCTCTGTGTGTCTCTGAACAAATTGTTCCACTCTCACGGGGAAGAAGTGGGAAGAGGGTTCATGTTTCTTTCTAGT
>NW_010164367.1:3132-6363 GCF_000695765.1 Mesitornis unicolor | reverse complement strand
TGCTGACTTTTCCCAATAAGAAACCTCTATAAACAGGATGTCCAAGAGGGAACTCTCCAGCAATTTCTAGCTCATCAAGATTTTTTGTCTTCACTTGCATTTTTTCTTATTTTTTTAAAAAAATTTGTTTGAAAAGCCTTTTTTTGTTGTTTCCCAGCTGCCCTGCCCTCCTCTCCTTTACTCTTCTGCTGTGTTCTTCTCCTTGCAGCTGTGCAGATCTGCTGTCTGCTCCCTGCAGCTGTGCCTCTCTTGCCTTGGATGCCTAAAGCAGTTGGTAAAGAATGATACAGGGTATCTTGGGGGCTATAAGAAAAACAGATGTGCTACATTACCCCACCAAAAAAGGCCCCCATATCTCTCAAAGCAATTCTGTTAGCTTCTCCAAGTTTTTGTCAGGTAAATCCTGCACAACTTGTTTGTGTATGTCTGTTCAAGCTGTTCCTATTTACTGTGATATCCATGGATATTGAAGCCAAAGTAAATCATGGAATTGGACTGATCTTGCAAGTTAATGAAATTCTTGGTTAAAAATCGCATGCCAGTAAACTAATGTAGATCATGCACTGGAAGTGTTTTTGTAGGAGAACTGAGACTTTAAACTGTAGCCTTCAAAATACTGTGAAATTTTAAGCTTACTTATCGAAACATGAATGTGAAGTATAGATGTTGCTATTTTTATCTGAATTGTCATTTTGCGGTGAAATGATGACAACTTGAACATCATGTGAAAGAGATGCCTTCCTTTTACAGCCCTTTATTTATAGTCAATTAATTAAATGTGGTAAATATGGCTGTATCTGTCTCTGAGCTAACTAAAATATGAACTTAAACTTTAGCGGAAAAACATTATAATAAAGATGTCACATCATATTGAAAGATTGCTAATAGCATAGTGGTGATTTACAAGGTAAAGCTAATAGAGCTACACTTGAGGCTGTGATTCACAAATGAGAATATTGGTGTTGTGCCAATTCTTTTCCAGCATGCAGCAGTGTTCTCATCCGAAGCCATAAATGTCAGTATACTGAGGCTAGTGACTTACAAAATTTAAAAAAATAATTTAGCGAAAGTGTTTAATAAATGTCTTGCTGGGTTAATAATTTTATTTTATCGATACTTGATAAAGATTGATTTCTGGCAAAGTTACTCAAATTGATTGGTTGTCATTTTCAGCATTCAGTGGTTCTTTTTTCTTTTAAGTCTGCCTTGACTTGGGCATATATAATAACAGCTTTCCAGAAATTCCTGAATATTCATGTTAAGATTTATAGTTCATTTGTATTCAAAGACTTCTGTGTCCCACATAAGAACACTCTAATGGCAGTGTTTTAGACCATGGTTAATAATATCACCCTGTAAGAATGTGATCTCTCCTTGAACCATCCCACACAACCACAGTCTTGGCGTCAGTAACGCTGATCTGGTCAAGCTCATTAAAATCCCTTAAGTACAAAACGTCAGCCCCTCTAGATAGCAAGGCAACGGAATTAAAAAATATAATAGTGGGCTTTGCTGATGCTTGAGCATGATTGGCAACAACCACAAGGCCTGTATCCTGTACTACCATCTCCAGCACCTGCCTAGGCAACCTTTTTGTAATGCCAATCAGTCAAATACCAGTTCTAATTCTATAGGTTTCATTAAAGGGGAAAGAAAGAAGAGCTACTTAGTCTGTGCAGAGTATATTATTGATATGCTGATTAAGCATAACGCAAGTGATCATTAACTGCAATTCACGTAAATTACAGCAGCACAGATGTGGGGGTTGGGAGGATAAGAAAGCAAGTCACTTTAATAATATACAATAGAAATGTGATGGATAATTCATACAGAACAAAAAGAGTACAGCCTAAATCCTGCTCTGCATATTCATGCGAGTACTTGCATTGGTTTCAGTGTCATTTTCTTAGTAAGATGTTTCTAATCGGACTCTAGCTCTATGTTCTTTGGGAAGTTTGGGAAAAAAAATAAATTGTGACATAATCGCAGTACTTTAATTGTTCTGCAGTCACTCAACCTGTGACTTGATCTTTACAGGTTTATTACTGATATTTATGGACTTGAAATCTTTGGGTACTTTTTTAGGTAGTAGAAAACTAAAAGAGAAATCATGCTTATCTTGTTTTGCTCGTAGCTAGAGAAAAGAATGCTTTGGCATTTATTATTGTCATGTAATAGATAACAGTAAAAAAACCCAAACTAAGCCAAAAGAGCAAATGAAAAAGTTAACCACAACGCAACCATGTTCTGTATGTGACCAAAGTTAGTAAATTGCAGGCAAAATTTTAAGAGACTGTCTGGGAAATGAAGATACTGTCTTTGCTCGTGACAAAAGTTTTCTATGTCCTCAGGTTTCTTAAGAAACATCTGACTTCTTTGAGAGCTGGCCATGTTCAGTATTTTAAACTTTCAGGCACATGCTTCGGCTGCTGACTGCACACTGAAGTGCTTTGAAAATCTGATGTGAATAACTTTGCTTTTTTCTTAGTGGTCACTCTCATGATCATTTGGACAAAGCAAGCTGATCATCTCAGTAATAGAAACTGGTTTGCAAGTATTAGAGGAGAGAGGTACATTCCATGCCTCTGTAATAGTTTGTGTTGTGCTAGGAAGGCTAGAGCATGCGTGACTGAGATTAATGAGAGTTTTTCCATGAACCAAAATTGGGTTAGAATCCAAAAATCCAAGTGAAAATGGGGAGAATGCCTCCTTTCTTGTATTTCAAAAGCCTGAAAGGAGGTTGTCACCCATGACAAGTGGCAGTCTCCCTGAGTGCATTTGTTCTGGTTTCAATAGCCAGCTAGTGTGTGGCACTGTAAAAACTTTTTGGATTTTTTTTTTTTGTGGTATATCATGGGCACAGTGACTGAAGAAGACTCTGACTAAATAAGCATTTTGATGTCCCTCATGACTAGATGACGGTAGAGGAGAACTGGTGCAGAGTGACGATTTACCAGTGATGAAGGTGCACTCAAATGTGCTGCATTCAAGAATAAGTTTTTCAGGCCACTGTGAAGGGAAGGTGTCTCTGTTTAGATGGAAGCTGTTTTCAGGGTTAGTTAAGTATTTCCATGAGCAGTGGAAATAATGAGGTTTGTTTTCCTGCAGCTTTGTGCCTGGCAGTTAATTGCATCCTATGATTGAAGGGTTTTCTTGCAGTAGATCCTTAACACTGGTGGGTTTCCTGGTGTCACTCTTCAGCCTTCCTCTCAGCTGGGCACACAGAAAGTT
>NW_010164367.1:0-3101 GCF_000695765.1 Mesitornis unicolor | reverse complement strand
TACACGCATCTCTTATTTTCACACCACCACAGAATCTTAGGACAGCTGAGCCATCAAAAAAAAATCCTTTGAAACTGGCCAACAAATACAGAAATTTATTAAACAACCTAATTTTAGTTTTCTTTTGAAACGGATTGACATCTTAGTCTGTATTAATTTTTTTTGTCTGAGACGCCAGACTCGTCAACTTCTATGCGATACTGTATTTGAAGTGGAGGCTATTACCAAAATCAATGTGAAGATGAGTTTCAAAGTAAAACAAATTATATCAAACAATTGCTGTGAGCCAAAAGATTGAAACTGAAAGGTATCTTTGTAAAATAAAAAATAAAGTACTTTTTTCAAAATGAAAACAGGCATGTTTTACTAATACACACTTTCTTTTTCCTATTCATTAGCAGTGGAATTTCCCTTAGTACTTCTTAAAACAATGCATTCTGTTAAAAACAAGATTTATCTATGTTTTGCTGAGCTCTGGTCTCCTTACAACTTCATGTATTTCCTACTGTCTCCTTGTCTTTCACAATGTGTGTATCAGGTCTGAAACACAAGCAGACTGTTTTTGCGATTGAAAGTCAAACAAACCACTTGAGATTCTGTTTTTGTGAATCCTAGACCATGTTTCATCATACACTTAATGGCTGATTGAGAAAGTAATTTTTTTTTTGTTAATATACTTGTGGATTTTTTCACTAAGATACTTGCTTTTAGAGTGCATTGAAAGTAATTTGTTTCATTTTATTTTATTATTTTCAAAATAATGAGTGTTAAAAAATAAGAGCATTTTTACTACAGCTTTCATAAATTCTTCTCTCCACCTCCAATTTTCTGTAATAAAGTATGTGCTATTTTTCATTTTTAGACTTTTTGCTTTCCTCCTGCTAGAGTGAAACTATTTGAATTTATTTTTATTACTGTAAAGTGAATGACTTTGCCTTGGAGAGGGACATTTTACAGTCTGCTTCTTTTGAACTGAAATCTCTTCATTCACACGCAGAGCCTTGAATCAGAATGCAATAGTGGCTTTTTCAGTCTCTGGGTGTTCCTTTTACTGGAAATCTGAACATAACGAAAAAGAAATTTATTTGTACTGTACTTTGTCCCCTCTTTCTGATGGGTATTACTTTTAGCAACATAAAGCTATGAGATATGCCAGATGATTATTTTAATTATATGAATATTTTTAAACTGATGACAGCATTGCTAGTACTGCTTTCTGAATATCAAGTGAAAGTTTTGTTGATGTCTTCAGAAGCAGTATGTGAGTAGTAAAGGGTAGAGTGTACTTTTGGTGTACTTAGCTGCCTTTGACTTGGGTTCCATCTGTGCACTATCTTCAGCTGCTTGCATTAAGCATGCATTTAAAATAGAAGTTTAAATCAAAAAACTTAAGTGGAGTGAACTAAAAAATGAGGGAAACGTTTTGGAAAAAATACCTGAGATCATGCTTCTTACTTCAGAATTATATGTCTGACTATCTCTTGTTATGAATTCTTAATGGAAAGAAATACCTTCTTAAAGTGTGGAGCACTGTGATATTCTTTAGATGTGGTGTTCTGATAATTGCAGTCTGTATTGCATTAATTTGAAAAATTCAATATGATCATAACAGTACTGTGTTTCAGTACATTTTAAAAACAGCTTTTAACTTGACATAAAGTAAAAAGTGTGCTAATTTCTATTCCATGATCATCATTAAGAGAGCGACAAAGCCTTTTCCCCTCTTTCTTTTGAAACTAGCATTTTTACCATGTTACTTCAAATGATGAGATTTCTATTTAGAAAAAAAACAAAAAACTGCAGTGACAAAAACAAGCTAAATGTACAATAACTGCAATGTTCTTGTAGCATTTTTAATAATGAAAAATACAGGGAAAATACCTCATATTTCATTAGCCTCATCAGTCATTTTACTTACTGGTAATGGGTTGCTGAAGGTTGAGTATCAGTTTTCTGTGGTTTCAAGTGAAAAAAAAAAAAAGAAAAAAGAGAGCAAGTTTTGGTTTCTATTTCAAGAGTTAAATAAAGATCTTTTTTAGAGTTGGAATTGCAGATAGTCTGGCTTCCAATTTTTTTTTTTAACTTGCAAAGCTAAGAAACGACATCGTTCTTCTCAATGGCAAAAATTTATTTCTGTCAGCATAAACGCAGGCCATTGAGAGAGAAGTTCTCTCAAATGGTCTGATCACCATGACATATTTTTCCCTTTGTAAAGAAACGCTTACTTTATAATTTTATTCATTTTATTTTGTGCTGAATTTATTTGCATAAACCAGAATAGAACAAAGTAAATACAGTAACTGTCATGAAAAGCAACATTATTTATCACAGAGGCACACTCCAGTCGATTTTAAGACTGTTTTTATAACATCAGGACCACAAGAAGAGTAACTACAGTCTCCAGTTAAAATTGCCAATAAACGTTTTTGCCTGATAGCTTTGCTGTAGTTCTGCAATAATTTTTATGATCTAAATAGTTTTGGTAGGTAATTTATTCTGGGTATCTCTATTTTTCTTTTTTCCCCCTAGATTTGTGAAAATACTTATTGTGAAACGAGGGTCTGTCTGGAATAGTATGTTCTAGAAGTTTTAATTGTTCTTTTAAAAGGTCTTGGAAAGTAGGTGTTTAAGTACACTGATGACTTGCTGGCTCTTGTGCTGAAATAGTGAGACTGAGAATGCAGTAGTTTGTACGCAGGAGGACCAAATGTTGCTTTTTCCCCCCCCCCCCAAGTCTTTCAAAGTTGTTTGTGAAAACAGCCTGAAGATTTTGTTAACTTCCTAATTTCGCGCACTTTAACTTCTCCAGAGTGATTTCCCAAGCCCTCCTGTCAGCCTTGCCAAAACGTGAGAAGCAGCAACCGGGGAGAAGTAGCCTGCAGTGCCCGAAGCGAGCGGTGCAGCGAGGGGTGCGGGTTCCCGGCCCGGCGGCCGGCCGCAGGGCGAGCGCTTTCCCATCCCCGCGGCGGCGGCAGCTCGGCCCCGGGTGGCGGCGGAGCTGTGGCCAGGGCTCATCTCGGTCCCTCGGCTGGAAGGCAGGTGAACAGCAGCCGGGAGGGACGGTGAACACCTGAGCGAAGGCCCGTCCGGGACCTTCCCTG
>NW_010164366.1:0-55875 GCF_000695765.1 Mesitornis unicolor | reverse complement strand
CTCCTAATATTCTGTGATTCTGTGAAAGCAAAATGTCTGGTAAGGGATTGTGGCCACAAAGCTGCCTTTGACCAAACTGCCATGTTAGGTCCCCATGTGGTAGCACAGCCCAGAAAGATCTCGTTTTAGGTGTGCCTGGAGGATTAAATAATAGAGCAATTCTCAAGTGTTTGGATCAGAAATTTCCTTTGGAACTTGGGAAGGTTTTTTTTGTTTTTTTTTTTTTTTTTTTTTGGGGGGGGGGGGGGTGTTTTGTTCTGTTTTGTTTTCTGGCAAAAGCATCACGAGAACCAGTGTCTTTTCAGGACAGCCCCATTTCAAGAAATTAGAATTTCCTGATGACTGTATGCTCCCTGGAAAAACTCCTGGGGATTCTTTGTATGCAATGATGCCTTGAAAAACATAATCTGTCCTCTCGGGACTGACACCCTCTGTGCTCTGAGAATTCGATGCCATGCCAGCGTGTGCAGGCCCTACAGAGAGAGACTGAGAGTGATTACAAGTAGCAGGAAATCTGCTGATGGAAACAGCAAAATCTCCCCTCCACAGACTTTGTAAATGAGACTGAACAAAGCCATGGAAACCAGCCTGTAAGGAGCAATCCTTCCTGACCAGCCCTGATGGTCCAGCTGTCTTCTGCAGCCCGGTGGTTCACTGTCAGCCTGGATGAGCAGTGGTCTCCACTCTGGAACTCCCTGGGCCAGCAGCGGGGGCAGCTGGGACAGCAGAAGCATCCAAACTGGTCACCACCACACGGAGCCAGTCTCCAAGAGTTTTAAATTGATATTAAAATGAAAAAGTCAAGGTCCCAGCTTCCTAGGAAGTGTGAGAGAGCAAACAGTGTAGGACTATGTTGGGGGAAAAGCTCCATATCCTTGGTCCATCTAGAGTGAGGTGCTGCTGCAGATGAGTATCCTGCACTCCATCACCATGGGGACACAGGCAGGGTGTTACTCTGAGGCCCTCCCCAGAGAGGAGACCTTTGAAGTCATCAGCCTGATCACTAGGAGTTATAGAAAATAAAAGCAGAACCTTTCCTAAAGCACGTTGTAGTGGGCAGCCGGCAGTGTCTGAGGGTCTCTCCCACGGATGCTGAAAGCTCAGCTGAGCTGACAGCGTCTGACAGTCAGAGAAAACCAGCCCTTCAGCCCCTAAGCTGAGCACATTTGCTATGGACTCACTGGAGGCTAATGACATAAAAGCTCTTATTTTTTTTAACAGAGGGACTTTGCAAATGGAAATTTCATATTTTCATGCATATTTCTGCTCTTTTATTAATTTTTTTCCCTCTTCCAGGACTTGTCCAGGGAAAACCGCCACATTTCTTGCACAAGAGAGACCTGGAAGGTTTGTACCTTTGCTGTGAACTTGTGAGTCCTGCAAAAGAATAGCAGCTCATGAGCATCCATGTAGATCCTGAGCCAGAACCAGATTCACAGATCAAATAGGAAAGAGAGGACTCCTGGAGAAGGGTTAGCCTTTCACGGGAGGAAAGGATGGAAGGAGTCAACCAGCTCAGCCTCATGAAAAGGCAGCTCTAGGAAATCTGCAACAAATCTAAGATGTTTCAGAGTTAACAATTTCCAGGAGGCTAAAAGATATCTCAGTTAAAAGCTCAGTTAAAGTTGGCACAAGAATAAAAGGAAATAAACTAGCCATGAATCTGGCCTGGGAATTAGAAAAAGCTAATTCAATTCCATGTAGTGCTTCTGTTTTATCCTTGCAGAGGGAGAAGCTTATGGTCCAGGTTAGTGCTGGGCAGCTGCTGTGTCAGGAATGCTACAGCCTGCAAGTCCAGGAGAGCAGCAGTGGCTGCTCAGCAAACCCTCCTACGTGCTTTTCTCTCTGGTCCCACTTTAAAAAAAGAAAAGCCTTTCCAGGGAGTTCTTCCTAATGGCCAAAAAAAAGTCCTTTCTGAAGGGAGCAGGTTTTCATTTTGCACACATTGTCAGTGAAGCCTTCTTAGCCAGCTCATTTCCCAGGTCTTTAACCAGCCGGCCTGCCTGGAACAGAGAGATTTCCTCTCGTCCCCAATCACTTGGCTGCACATGGGAGAGAAGCCCTTTGACAAGGTGAATTTGCAAGACTTTCAAATCCTCTTTATTCTCGCTGTACTATCCCTCCTTGACTCATCCAGGAGAACGTTTGACTAAGACCTGAAGGAGCACGGAAGGGTGTTGGCACCAATCCTAGACACACACAGACAAATCCAGATACAGCTTCCACCCCTTCCCCGCACCATAAATTAAACATCATCTATACCCAGGACTGCGGAGGCTCGGCTAAAATAATCCCGTCCAGTCCTTCATCACCAGAGAGGCTGAATTCAGAACAGCCCACAGTCCTCACCCACCCCAGCCCACAAACCTGCTTCTCCCATGTCCCAAAATAATCCAGAGGCCCACAGCTCACATCTGGCCTGTTCAGGTACACATCTAGGGGTGCAGAAAAGAATGGGCTAAATTGGGCTATTCTTGTGTTAGCCAAAGCAACGATACTGGGAGTCCAATGTGGGATTAGTCTTTAGGGAACCAGGGTTTCAAGGAGCAACTGCATTCAAGAGACAACATGAACTCTTTGGGATGGTTTTTCCTTGCACTGGCTAGAAGATACAGCAGGAGAGTGAGGAGCACAAGGCAGAACAAATACAGATAGCCTTGAGGCACACACAGTCCCGGGGTGAGGGAGAAGGCGAATGGTAGAGTGAAAGAGCAGGCGGGTCAAATGCTTACCAAGTGCAATTATTTTAATGGGTCTATCTTTTCCAAATTCCACATTGCACACATGTAAATAGTAATTTAAAAAGAGACTCACACTAGAAACACTGACTTGGAGAACAAGAAACTCTCCCTGTCTCCTGCTACACAAGGAGGCACAAGATTCATGACAACATTAGTCACAGCCGGTCACGAAGGCGGACAGACAGACATGGAAATCCCGAAAGACAGAAAAAGGCAAGAGCAGGGCATTCTTGCTTTGGAAGGCAGCAGATGTTCCCATGCCCACCTTGCTTTGCAGGCAGGCAGCTGGGGTCACAGCTTGACGTAAGGACCCACCACCCCAGGGTATCAGCATCTGGTCCTACACCTCTGCTTGCCTGGGTGCCATCTCTGCTGACTGTCGTCTCTTGTGTCCCAAGAGCGTCAGCTCCCAGATGAACACCAGCTCTGCAGCGACCTGCACGTGCAGCACAGGATGCACCGGGTCCCAGGGCTGTCAGGGTTCCCTGTGTGGTACTGGCTGTAATGTCACAACACAAGTGTGATCACAGTAAACTCCTAGCTGGCCCTCAAAGTCCTGCTTCTGTCCCCGTTCCTGCCCGAGGGGCCTCTGCCTTTGACTTGTATGGGATCTGCCATTGAATTATCCATCACGGGTAGCATTTCATGGAGTAGCTGCAATAAGGAGTGATTCCAGTACACACATCCCAGACTTCGTTTTCAAGCCTTCAGTGAGTAGAGGAAGGAATTATATGGTTACCACTTGATTTTAATTTTTTTTTTCTCCAAGTGCTCAAGGAAAAGTGCTGCAGTAACCATATTCACGTGGGCAACACCTCTAAAGGGCTTCTAGCCTGGTGTGTGCTACTTCAACAGGCTGGTGAGCCAGTATACTTGGAATGAAAGCTACATCAGCAAGCAACTGTCTGATTGCTACAGCAATTACTGGCAGGCAAAAATCCTGGGAGTCTTTTGTTCATTACAGCAGCTCCTGCATGCTGGAAACAGAGCTCACCCGTGAAAACGAGCTCTAAAGGGGATCATGCAAAGTTCAGACCATACAGACTCATCCACCTTCAAGCAATCTCCAGACTCAGGTGTGCTAACATCAACCCTGCTGTTGGCAATGTGTTCATCTTTAAATCAGCATTAAGTGGAGTTGGGAGCAGGGATTTTCCCTCTCGCATAGAGAGGGAGCTAAGCAATAGCACAATGAAATTATTTTCCCAGGACCTGGAGGCTGTACCAAAGATGTGATCCCACATCTTCCAAGGCCAGCACAAACAAACTTCTCCCAAGCCTGCTGTTGCCCCTCTAGCCAGTAGACCAGCCCTGCTAAAATCACAGATGCAATTCCTTGATGCAGAAGGAGCCATGTCACAACCTCTCCTTCTCTTCCAGTGTTTCCCCTCCAGTCCTCTCGCCTCTCCACACACTCATCTTGCTGACCAAAGCCTCAGAGCTGTGTGGTCCTCAGTAAACTGCTGATGCTGGGCTGAATGGGAAGCATCACCTCCCTCTGTCTACAAGAAATGTGAAGTATCAGAGAAAAGACTGAAGGAACCATGACAAAGACCTCAGAAAAACCTGAGTGGTGTGAAGGGCATGGACTGTTTGTTGGCCCTTCTAATCTGGGAGACTTGAGACATCAAAGGGATTTAGTAGGGTGCAGGGTGAGAATAAGCCTGGGATAGTGAAATTTATGGCCTCTCATTAACCTGGGCAACTCCCTGCTGCAGGATCACTCATGATGAAAGTTGACAGGTATTCAAGGTGCAAATGGATTATTTCATGAAGAAGAAATCCATTTAGGGCTAAACACAGGCACCACTTCCAGCTCAGGAAGCTCCCAAGCAATAGCACATTGAGAGCTGAGAGAACATTTTGGGCAAGCAACAGCCTAGTTTTTTCGTGTCTTTATGCTCTTCTCCAGACCTTGCTCTTGGCCTTTGTAATGATCTGGTATGGTCACTCTCGTGTCCGTATGACTTCCTAGTCAAAGTCCCAAGAACTTCATTTCAAATACGGGATTTCCATAAAGAAGAAAACCTATGCAGCTGTTTCTACTCAAAACCCACTCACCTCCTGCTGCCTTCCCACACACTGGTCCTGCCTAGCACAGCTTTCCTTCCCCACATACTGGTCCCATATCTCATCAAACACGTGAACAGCCCCCACAAGAGTGAGAGCAAAGGCCCATTAGCACAACAGCATCTTCCCAGCTGGGGTCACCAGGGAAGGACACAAAGCCTTTGTAGCAATAATCCACCAGATTGGGGTCTCTTCAAGGCAGAGGTGGTGTCTTTGCATTAAAAAGCTCTTGATAAATTCTCTTCTGCAAACTCATCCTGTTGCTTTGTAAGCCCAGGAGAATGTTGAGCAGCCAGTTTCCTGCAGCAGGGAGACCAACTCCTGATGGCCCACCTGCGTGTGATGGATCTCACAGTCAATTCAGGGAAGGAGATACAGTCACCACCTTCCAGCACAGCTATACTGAAACTCGTGCAGTTATTTGCCCCAAGCTGATGTGTGTCCCAGGCCAACATTCCACAAAAAGATGTAAAGGAGGCTGCCTAGCACTCAGTACATAATCACTGCCCAAAAGGTTCATGTGCAGGCTCCTGGCAATCTCTGGTCACTCCAGGAGCTCGTCCCCAGTGATTCAGCCTGGTCGACCTTCCAAGATACGCACTGCACTGAGCAGCACAGCTGCAGCCCAATCTGACTAAAACAAGAGGAAAACCCCAGTGCTAAATTGTGAACCTTGTGATTTGTTGTCTCTTAGAATGGGTGGTAAAGTCACCCAAATGAAGGCAAGATGGGGCAAGGATTTTCAGCAGAGGGGAGGTTGTTTCACACTGCTGTTTCAATAGCAAACACGTAGCTTTGTCTCTACTGCCAAAAAGCCTGGCACTAAAATGCTGAAATTTTCTTGTGATTGAGTGGCAGCAAGCTGTAATTTACTGCTTTCCTGCTTCTCTTATGTTCAAGAATTTCTTCACTTCAGAGAAGAAAGAGCTGTCATTTGTCAGCCACATGTAGCCCCTCCTTCCAGCCATCACATTTCCATGTTATGCTAGACAAATTAATCCATTCTCCTACTCCTATCTGCTTCCCCCAAAAAAGCCGGTCTATTCCCGGGAATTGAGAGTCATCCTTTCGCAGTAACGTCATTATCCATTTTCTTTTTAAAGCCATGTAATGGCACATGTTCCTTGCAGCAAAAAATCAGGATTTTTCTGCCGTCGCATCTACCTCCCTTAAATTGATTGAGAGACCTGTCTACCTGCTGGCCTTTCACAAGCACCTTCCCCACGCCTCTGACCGATGGTACATCACAGATTTCCAGCCCGCCCATTGCAGCGCCTGGCTGGCTGCTAACAAAACCTCTTCCTGGCTTTAGGACGTGGCCAGGTCCCTCGGCAAGTTGAGCTGTATCGCCTCTCCTCCCGTGGTGTACTTGGCCACCGGCCCATTGCCTTCCATGGTGAAGAGCTTGCAAGTCTTGGCGTTCTCGTGGACTGGCGTGGACTTCTTCGAGGAGATGGGAGAATTTGTGGGGCTCAGCTGGACAGCAGTGGTATCCTGCACCGTGTGCTCGCTAGTTTCAATTTCAAAGGCTGTGTTGCCAGGTTTGATGAGCCCAATGTTGGAACCTGGTTTGGATTTCCTGTTTCCATGAGCTGGGGGCCTCCGGCTGCAGATGCAGCAGGCACCGAAGAACGTGAAGGCCACCACCAGCAAGATGGGTCCAATGATGATGGGAGGGTTGTTCATAGGGAGGAAAGTCCCAAAAGCAAATGCTCCCACCAAAGTGATATTGATCCCTGCTAGCATGATGCAAAGTCCACAAGCGCAGCAGAGAGCAGGGGAAGGGAGGCCCTGAGGTCGTGTTTTTTTCTGGATGGGTTTCTGGGACAAAGAGGCACTGCTCTTTTCATTGAACATGTTGAGATGAATCTCAGAGGCCAGTTCAGCCTTCAGAGGTTGTACACTGTGTTGAGGTTAGCTCTGGTCTCCTGCTGCCTTGAAATCCCTGGAGAGGAACAGAAAAGCATGCAGCCATTAGAGCATTGAACCAAAGGCACCTTTCCATCACCATTCAAGGTGACCAGCATCTTCTCTGGGTTTTCCAGTAACAACAACTAAGTACAAATCTAAGCCCTCTCTCAAGCCTGGGCTCTCCATGTCCTTGGTGGTCACAGACTGGAGCGCTGAGCCCAGTTTGCTCAATGATCTTTGTCATGCAGATGGGAGATGCCCAAGCGAATCCGAATATACGATGGCCCAGAGCCTACACTTGGCTCTGCCTACAGAATTGCAGTGCTGTGGCTGGGCAGACAGACCCACATTTTGAGCTCAGACGTTTCTCATATGGGCTTGAGACCTGCTGAAAACATCTCTTGGCTCCTCCCCTACTCCATCCATGCTTCCCTTAAAACACAGGTTCTTCAGGTCAGACAACATGTCCTGCTGCCCATGTCTCACAGTGTTTGTCATCACCCACAGCTTCTTTGCCTCACAAACTGTAAAACCAAACTTGTACAAGGTTTGTGCACGAGCAACACTGGCTCCTGGATGAAGTTTCATGGGAACCAAGATGATGAAGCTGGAAAAGCGCCCAGGACCTGCCTAGGATCCAGAGCAGGAACACATAGCCCTGACTGACAACAGCAGCTTTTCCATGGAGGAGATTATTGGATGTGATAAGAGTTGGCTTTGTGTTTGCTGTACTTTGCTGGGAAGCCAATGTGGCAGAAGCCAAATTGCTAGCAGTTTTCTGGTGATGCTTTTGGTTCTGCAGGCGGGAGAGCATCTCCCTTGCCAGCCTGATTGCAAACAATAGCAGTCTGCTCGCTTGCTTGTACTCCCTTGCACTCCCCTCCCTTAATCCCTCCTCTGCTGTCACTTTCAAAAGGGTTGCAGGGCAAAACTGGTACCGCACAGGTTTCTAGCACAAGAGCCAAGAATCACTCTTGTGTATTAACACTCTGCAGCCACTAAAATAATAATAAAAAGCCCCCCACACAATAAAAAACATCCTATCACCCAACATGCTGAAACATGCCAGTGGGATCAGCCGGGCATTTTCAATATGTTTCGCAGGTTATAAAATTTTCCCACACCTCCAGCTGAGGCAAAGCTCTCTGCTGCTCTGCCCAGTGTTATAGCTCATTTCTGTATTAACACTCTGCAGCCACTAAAATAATAATAAAAAGCCCCCCACACAATAAAAAACATCCTATCACCCAACATGCTGAAACATGCCAGTGGGATCAGCCGGGCATTTTCAATATGTTTCGCAGGTTATAAAATTTTCCCACACCTCCAGCTGAGGCAAAGCTCTCTGCTGCTCTGCCCAGTGTTATAGCTCATTTCCTTGGCTCGGGTTTTTGTTTAGACCTGAACCAAGTGCAGCAGTAAACTTTCAGTGAAGTTCCTATTCAGTGAGACACCAGCTGGAGCTGACAGGGACAGATGCGTGGAAGGATTAAATCCTTCCTCATCTGGGGATGCCTGACTGGGGAGGAGTCTCCTTGGAGGCAAAGATTTTTCAGGAGAACCAAGAGTATGCAAGATAGGAAAGGGCATTTTCTCCATTAGCCAGACTAACATTTATGCACATTTCTCCAGCAGTGTCCTTTAGCCCTGTGTGGGAACCCTGACACATTGTGTGCTGTAGCCCTGATTCTGCCTCCTTCAACAGCCCTGGACCAGCAGCAAAACATCTTCTGGTTAACGACACAGACACACACACACACACACACACACACAGTTCTCAGCCCAGCTCTCACAGATGCCAGCCTGAATCTTAGTCATGCAGAGGCTGCGGGTACCCCAGCATGGCTCTTCCCCTCGGTTTGCCCTACGTCCTCCCACTGCAGAGTGCCCGGCAGGGAACTGCGTGGCTCCTCATGGCTAAATCCTCTCACAAATCCACTCCACAATGTTTCTCCCTCCCAACTCCTCAGATTCCACCCTCCAAGAAATCCTGCTCCTGGGATTGCCACGCAGCGATCACAGCTGCTGGGCTCTGGCAGGGTGCACAAACAAGCTGGCTGCCTCTGCTCCTAGGAAAGGCAGAGACCTTGGTCATTCTGCCACTGAGATTTTTGAGAGGATCTTCAACTTGTTGCCCATCAAATCTGTCAGTAGTCACCTGTAGTCACTCCAAAGAGACCGTGCTGGTTTCTGGCTGCTTTCAAGGCTGCAGTGGTATCACCCAACATGGTCCCTGCTTACTCATTTTCTCTGCCTGGCAATTTTTTTTCATCGTTGCAGCTCTGTAAGCATAGGGGTTAAGCTTGGGCAAAATCCTCACTAACTTCCCCAGGCTATAACAGGGGAGGAGGAGGACAAGAGGGCTTTTTCAGGCACCATTGGCAATGATAAATCATGGCAGCCAACACAAGGACAGCTCACCCCAGCAGATCCACAGATCCACTCTGGAAGGACAGGTGACATGAGAGAATGATCCAGCTGGGCTCAGGGTGGGGACAGTCACCATCAGCTGTCCAGGTACTCATAGCCACTTCCCAGAAGGAGAAGGGACAAGACCTACAGTACAGAAATAGGGATGTGTCACGTAAGGATGGAGACCTCTCATTCTCCAGCTTGACTGCAGCAGGGACCAGCTGCTCCTTGGGCCACCTCAGGACAGGCAAACAGCTCCCAAACTGTACCAAGGGCTGGTCAGGCAATGGTAGCTACCTGTCTCTTGGTAAGGGAAAAGAGAAGGAAGGAAATCTGCAAATAAATGGCTGTGGCCAAAGCAGTGATGAGGAGCTTGTCAGGAGTCCTCATCCTAGGAGGTCCCTTGGGTTTGGTGTCTGGGAACACATCGGTATCAGCCTGCACAACAGGTCAGAGGAAGGGGCCAGGCAGCATGACAAAACCCAGGGTCCTGGACCTTCTCAGGTATATCTGGGACTGTAAAACTTGCACTTGTCCATTCAAAGGGCCAAGTCTAACACAAGGGCTATGACGCTGCCAGAAGAGGGAAGCTGTAACAACATGAATCCAAGGGTTTGTGTTGCACACCCTTAGGTGGGAATAAAACACCTGGGGGTGACTGAGGGAGAAAGCCACCAAGCTTGCTGAGATGGCATCAAAGAGGAGCATAGGGAGCCCTATCTAGCTAATCCATAGTACGTACAACAAGATAACATCAGAACCATGGAACAGAGCTAGCTGGAGCGGTCAAAAATACAGCTGGGGTTTGAGATATCATTTAAACCGTGTGAGCATCTGGGCTTGTCACATTCTTTCAATAGCTGCACCACAAACATTCTGGAAATGTTATGTCCAAGACAAAATTTCTTCCCCATCCTCTTTGCTCGGAGCACCTACGTGGGGTAATGGACCTTTCCCAGCAGAAAACAATGCAGTCACTGGAGAATCTAAGGGGAACCCTGCCTGGAGTGGGGATCTCTCCCATAAGCTTGGGGACAAAAGACCTCTGAAGACAGCACCATCACAGGACATGACATGTACACGCATCACAGGGTAACAGTGCATAGAAGACAGAGTATTTGGAGCGGGAGCATTCGGAAAGTGGATCACTGTTTGCTCTTGTCTTGATCTCCATATAAAACAGCAAGGATTGCACACAGGAGACTCCTGTTGGAAAACCAAATGAAATGGAGATGAGAAAGCAAAGCAGTGGAAGATAAAACAAAAAGCAAACCAAAGCCATAGGATGCCTTTACACTATCCTCTACCTTGTAAGAACCTGCCACAACACAAAGTCCATCTTTATTCTGATTGCCATGTACAACAGAAACATCTTTGTTCTCCTGCCATCTCCTAGAGCACAGGCTGAAGCTGTGGGGAGAAGAATCCCTCTGCAACTCCTTTGCAGTCACAAGAACTTACTGATGTGGGTCAGCCCTCACTGCTGACCCAACTGAGAATAGCTGGCAGTTTTTGCCTTCCACTTCAGCCAGGTTAATGCGCTAAAAAATGATTAGCTATATTTCCAGCCAAATTGTCCTGTCCAAAATCACCAACTTCCTTTCCATCAGGAGAAGAAAAAGTTCTCTTTGGGCTCTCTGCGTGAAACAGGTTCTGTTCTTACTGGGCAGAGTTTGGATTTCTTCTCAGCTTGAAATGCATTAGAGCCGAGCACTGATACACACAAAAAAGCTGCATATCCAAGGTAGAGTGATGGAAATCCAGAGGCAACAGTGATGCCTTCCAGGGGAATATCCAACCCTCCTTATATTCTCAGGAGGACAGAGACTCATTCACAGCTCTGAGAGTTCCTACAGCTGGAAGGACATTCTGACATGTTTGGCCAGCTGAGCATGCTTCTCCCTTAGTTGTAAGCAAGGGGGATTGAGCTGTCATCCCTCCACATCATCTCACCGCAACAGCAAACCCAAAATATTTTACAGACCCCTGATGAGTTTTCTTTCTAGAGGCGTGATGGCACAGCGAAACAATGACGAGTGATAGCAAACAGAAATAGTCAGCTATAACCACCCCCTGCACACAGGCACACTCACAAACACGCACGCACGCTCCCTTTAGCTGTATCAGAAGAAGCACAGGACTTTTTCCTCGGGCAAAGTGCTGGGAAACTCTGCGGCAGGGCTCGCGAGAGCCTCGGTGCCCGGGATGGGGAGCACTTACCTGGGCTGGAGATGGAGCCAGGAAGGGCGATGGAGGGAGCGGCTGCCCCTGGGCTCCCCCTCACCCGTCGGTCGGGGATGTCCAAGCCATGGCCAGGGGCTGGCAGCGCCGCTGTGTGCCAGGAGAAGGCTCTCACATATCTCCTTTCCTCTCCTCGCCGAGCTCGGGAAACTTTGCTCGGGTGCTTGGCGAGCCCCGGGAGAGCTCAGCGAGCTTGGCTGCCTTCTCCTTACTTTTCTCCTCCCTCTCAGAGGATGCTGTCCTTCTCCTTAGGCAGAAGGGGGTGCACCGCTGCCCATCTCCGCATCCTCCCCTGCCGCCTCCTCCGCCAGCCCCTGGTCCCCCGACTCAGTCCGGCTGCCTCCCCCGCTGCCCGGCAGCCTCTCCCCACGCCTTCTTTTTGCTTCTTCCTTTTCTACTTCACGGCTGCAGCTCCCGCCCCCTTCAGCTGACAGAGGTGCCCGGAGCAGAACAGCCCCTTTTTTACCCCGGTGGAGAGGAAAAATCTCGGAGCGCGGCCGCGCCGAGGGGCAGCCTCAGTCCCTGGGGCGGGGACCAAAGCGGGGAGAGGAGGGGAGAAACACCGCCAAATGCCAAGGAATGAGATGCAGTCTCTGGGCTTGCTGCAGAGGCAGGCATCTCTTAAACGAGAGAGGTTTGAAATGCGCGTTACGAATGGAATATCTAAGGGGTGTCCGGGTGCCGCTGGGGATGCAGGAGTAACCTGAGGGGAGCTGAGACAGGACCTCCCGGAGGTGGAAACATTCAGGGAGTTGGCAAATTAAAAAAAAAAAATCCACCATTCTCATACGCAAAATTAATGTTTTAATGTAGCAATCAAATCTCAGGTATGCTTAGAGGTGCTTGTTCTAAAAACCTGCCTGATGCCAGACCCTGCTGCAAGCACAGCCAAGATCTCAGCTCCCCTGTGAAGAAGGCAATCACTGTCTGTTTGCAAAGTTGGTGACCGCAGGAAAGAAGGCAAAGTGCAAGTTATGCACTGGATGGCGTATCAGTAATTCTCCCACAGCTTAAGCGGTGCTGGCACTCCCCTGCCCTCATCTGTTCCACATGCCCACACTGCTGTGACCGACCAGCCTGGATGCTGCCGGTGAACCCTATATGAACCAGGCTGGGGCTGATTGAACATGAATCACTCTCCCCTCTTTTTTAAATTATTACTTTCATGATCCCTATAGAGGGAGAAGGAGTAAGGTAATACAGAGATGGTGAAAAACAAAGGTCAAAGAGAGAAATCGCTGAAGAGGAATGAACATTTACTTCTCTTTATTCTCCAGGCACTACTCCAGCCTGAGTATTCTTAATACAGCAGCATCCTCTGCTGCATCATATTGCATTTCACCTCACAGGTCATCCTAGAAATTCAGACAAAAACAAGCTTTGCAGAAAGGGGTTCAGCCCCTGCAGAGGAAAACAACACTGTTATCTCCTTAGCTTGGATAATGCTAACAGCACACTGCGTGGCTTGAGCAAGACGGCAGGAGGGTATCAGAAAAGCAGCACTGATCAGATATGTTGACTGCCTGAGCTTCTAGAAAAAAAATAACTGGGAAATCTAATTTCAGATCTTTCCAGAGATGCAGCCTCTCCTCTAGGGATTCCCTGGCCCTGTTCAAAATGGTTCAGTGTACTCATCCTCACCAGATTTTCTGGAGAAAATCTCCACGTGGCACATCTGAGACAGTTCCACACGTGGCAGAATGGGTGTTTAGTGTTTGCTGACTGTTGCTGGGTAGAAACCGGAGTGACTGAACTCATTCTTGGTGTGGCTCCATAGAGCTCAATGGAAACAACCATATAAGCCATGTTTATTTAGGAACAGTGGTTGTCGGAGACCACCAAGGTCATTGATTCAAATCCCCTGCTATCACGTTGTATAATAGCACTCATAAAGTGCTCCAGCTCCAAAGGGGGCAGTTAATGCTGAATGACCTATGAGCTGTTCCCTAATTGCACAAGGCACTGATGAAGAAGGCTGTGCCCGCTGCAGGTTGGCTGTTGCATGACTCTCCATCACACTTTCTGCTTAATGATCCATAAACCCAATAAAAAGGCTTTACTGAAACATTTCATATTTAGGGCTCCACTGAAGCAATAATTTTTTTGCAGGCATGGCCCTAGCAAACTGCATTCACGTGACTAAAACAACTGCTAATTCAGGAACTCAAATTAAAGGCTAGATTTCCCAATGGTATAAATCAGAGGAGATTCATTGCCTTGCAGAGCTTCAATAGCTCATGAGCATTCATGATTTGCCAAGGGGGTTTTGCCAGACTGATGGCTCCTAGTTTCAAAGTTGCCAGGAACTGGGAAGCCCTTCTTCAGAGGCAAGATCCCAACCCTCAGCTGACTAGAAATGATATTCCTCTGGGAGAAGCCATTTGCTGCCAACTTCTGCTGAATTCAGAAATTAGCTTCAGTCAGAAATTTTTGAATGAGAGGCAGAAATACCTGCCTGCTTTTTTCCCCCACTGTCAGTTCCTGACTCTGGTTTACATTACTAAGAAATCTGTCTCAAGCACTCTTGCACCCACAAAGGCTGGGCTTCAGTGTCACCGCCTCCTGGTCTGAAGCAGGTCAAGACGGTGACTACCACAGACAAAGCCCTTAGACATCACGCTGATGTTGTGGAGTTTCTCTTTGCAAGAATAACTGAAAAAAGGTGGGAAGGGTGAGGATGATCTCTGCTTTCACAGAGGTTTCGAATGATTCTGGTTGGGACTTTCACTGGAGTGAAAGTGCATGAGCGGCTTCCATGCTTACAAGAACAGCAACGTGCCAACAGCACAACCCCTCAGCACATGAGGACCACAAACAGTCTGTCATGCTGCCCACTGAACCATACCCATCACACAAGGAGTATGTAGGAGACAGAGAATACACAGGAGTTTATGGTCCAGTACAACCATCAGACAAAGGCCACTGCAGAAACATCCCCCTGCAGATCTCCACAAGGTCTCCAGAACTGGCACCTCTCTGTGCATTTACATTTTAATTGCCTCTTGACAAAAGGAAGTGCCAGACTGAACCTGCTGCTGCTCCAAACTGATTCTAAATGCTACCACATCTGTCTGAAAGTTGGTGCTGCAGCAGGATCTGGCTCTGTCTTATGGTCCTGTGCTGTCAGCAATTCAGAAAAGGGCAAGGCCCATTCCTGCAGCAGTGTTTACCTGTCTGTAACACCAAGTATGGGAAGGAGGAGGTAAAAAACAAATAATATTTGTCATTCCTAGAGACAGCTGTGAAATTACTGTGCAGGAGATTTAAACCCACGAAGCAGACACCTCCTTGTGCAGTGTGTAATTAAAATCACAGGACTTCACTGTGGAGAACAGCAGTATTAATGTGCTCAGACCCAGAACAACTGGACACGTCTAACACAAGAGAGCAGCTGCAGCTTCTGGCTCACCATGTCCCTGTATTTCTGAACACTGGGAACGTCCTGAGGAAGAAAGCTTGCTCTAGGTTTGCCAGGGTCCTCATAATTTAAGCCTCTGCTGCTGACAGCTGTTGAGGCAGAATAATAGGTAAAGTAGAGCTTTCCACCTGCTCTGCGTGACTGTTCTCTTGTCAGGGATGAAGGTTTTGGTTTTTTTCTGAGTGTAGACCAAGACTGGCTTTTTGGATCAGACAGACTCGGCAGCCACACTTCACGCCTATTCTCCCTCAAGACAATATCCAACATACTCACTGCATCTCAGCAGGGATGGTTCTCATTTTTACTGTGCTCTTCCCAGGAGCTCTCTCATCATGCACAGCACTGTCTTCATGTCCTAATGCACCTGGGCCAGCTGTTCCCACATTCGATAGCAGATGCTTCCATCCCCGTGGCTGCTCATGCTATACAACAAACCCCTTCAGAGCAGGGGTTAATTAACCCCAATTAACTATTTTAGCTGAAGACTATAGGCACAATACCTGTATTTCCTCATCAGGCTGCATCTTGCAGGGTGCCAGCAGCTTCTCATCGTGTTCCTGTAGAGCATTCAGCCCAGTTGAACCCACCAAGCCCCTCCATTCAAAGAGCTGTGACCTAACACGGACCCAGCCTCTCCTGCGTGATCCGCTCATGCCAAGACCCACACAGAGTCTTGAGGAAGCTGAAATCAGAACAGGACACTGCTGGGAGATAGGCTGAGAAAGGTCTACTTGTCTTCATGCCACACTGCTTGGGATTTGGGCCCTGGACAGAACAGGGATCTCAACTGGGCCATCAGTGGGTACCATCAGCCTGGCTTCCAGCATCAGGAAAGCTTTGCCTCTACCCTCTGATCAGATGATCTACTTCCATAGCACCTTTGTGGTTGGTTTGTTTTGCTTTGTTGTTTTGTCTGTTTGTTTTATAAACTACAGATCCTTTTCTCCCATCAGCCTGGCTTCCAGCATCAGGAAAGCTTTGCCTCTACCCTCTGATCAGATGATCTACTTCCACAGCATCTTTGTGGTTTGTTTGTTTTGCTTTGCTGTTTTGTTTGTCTGTTTGTTTTATAAACTACAGTTCATTTTCTCCCTTCACACAAACAACAAAAAAGAAGGCTTCTAGATGTTCAAACAAGTTTCTCCTTCCTATGACACCCTCTGAAAATACTCAGCCGAAGTTAGCAGACAGGAGACATCTGTGCAAGTGGCTGCCCTGTTACACAAACAGTACAGTAATTTTTTATGAACCTTTCTCAAACAGGAGGAAATTAGTGGGTCAGCTATGAGCAAGGGGCAAATATTTTTAATTACCTTGCAGGAAGGATTATGTCTCCTGTGTTTAATTCTCAAAGGTTCCCACTGGCAAACTAATTAGCCAGCAGCTTCACTGGAAGAGCAGACCCGAAGCTACATCCCTTTATTCACCCAGGAGGTAAACACCCAGTTCATTCCCCTCTGTCACATCACGGTCCTCTCTGCAAGCCAGGTCAGACCAAAGTGCAGCTGATCTGGAAGAGACAAAAACACACAGTGTGACTATCAGCAACTCTACCTCATGATTTCAAACACTGTTCACCAGGGACATCAGTGTTACATTTTCTTCTTGAAAAGAGCTGGTAGAGATTTTAGTTAAAGGGCTGTTGGCTCCTCATAAACTGAAATCAGAGTGTTCATTATATATTATGCTTCATACACTGTATGTTACATATTACATATTATAATATTTTTTTCTTATCTGCCCTTTCTTCTCTAGGAAGAATACACAAATATATCTGATCTGCATTTGAGCTGCCAGGGTTATTAACAGCCTTGATGGGTAGGAGTCATGATAGTGAGGTCCTGATCTAGCAGAGCACTTAAATAAACACTTTTTTTCTAGGGATTTCTAGGTGCTAAGCTAGTTACTATGGGTAAAATAGTGGATTATAGCTTTCCACAACTTGATAATTTCACCATTTTCAATGCTGTCCCCATTCAACCTGTCTCTGGGCATGGAGACAAAAACCCCTTTGGAACAGATCCGATATTGTTTTGTGAGCTAACAGGAAGGGACTTAATTTGTGCCTGTTATATCTACCTGATGTTCAACTTGTAGCATGCCAGGCCACAAGAGATACTAATTACCACCAGCATAAATCACATTACTCTAGCCAGTCTGGATTCCTGGAAAAGCTATCTCTGAGTGATGTCAAACTCAACATTGCCAACAGACGGTGCTTCTGTCTGAAGGGAAGACACGTCCTTGATCAGACCATTACTGCCTAGGACACTGATGCTCTTGTTTCTCACCCAACAGTCTTCACCCAAGGGTAGAGGCTTTACATAGCAACACATGGTCTACAAGGATGATTAAGACCTGGAAATACAGACAGTGTTGGAAAGCAAAGTCAGAGCAATGTAGTTCATGTCTCTTCAAAATATCTAATGCCTTGGACACAGGTGTGATCTCCTGAAAGTTTCTGTGGCTTGTAAAAACTCTTGGGCCCCTCATGGCTCAATCTGCAGCACAACAGCAGAACACTTCACAGGCTCAGCCCTTAACTCTTCAGAGCAGCAAAGTAAGCAAGACTTAAATGAAAATTAAAGATGAGAATTTGGAGTCCTTATTTGTCCTTATGTGAAGGCCTGGAAACCTTTTCAATGGGTATCACATCTTCTCAACTGCAAGGTGCATTAAAAAACCAGACTACTTGGATCCTACTGCGGTTGAGCCAGATCCCACAGGAGTTCATGAAAGTTGTTGCAGTGACTTCGATAAGCTGTGAACAAGGTCTGTAGGACGCTGCCTTGTGAATATTTACCCTCTGGTAAAGAGCAGATGACTGCGGCCTCCATGTGGGATATCAAGTTATAACACGGCAAAGCGCAGATCGTTAATCACATCCCTAAATGAAGTGGTTATAAGGTCACCACATCAAACATTGCCTAGCGTCGTTGTGCCTGCACAAGTCTTATTTTACACAGAGCCTGGGGAAGCATCTGTTTAAAACACTTGACTCCAACTCATTAGCTCTCCTGTAAAGCCTCTCTCTCCTAATACATTTAATCTGTCTGCCTCTCGGTTCCTACACCACCCTCCCAGCGTTGTCACCTAACACAGTGAAAAGGTTCTCCTCTCCCTCAAAGTACCCCCTGTCACAGTGAATTCGGCTCTTGGACGCCATAGACCAGAGGTGCCGTTTTTGTCTGTAGCAGCCATAGACACATACACACCCCACACCAGACCCCAGAACTACCAACTGCTCTGCAGGGAGCAACCACTTCTCACAAGTTTTAGACTAATTACCGGTGTTTGCCCTCAGGACAACCAAATCTTTTCTTTTAAGCAACCAGAACAGAACAGGGGTTCCTATTTCACCACGGAAATCCATAAACTGGTAAATTAGGAAACATACCTCTCTTCTGCAGCACACACCATTTCAGAGTCATGCCAGGATGTGCTGGTGGAGGTGAGCTCAGAGCAGTAACCACCAGCCTGTAACTCTGCCAGCATATACAATAAAGTGCTACTCACCTACTACAGCTGAGTGGACAACTGATGGGGCAGGACGGGAGCTACAGAGAGGCACCTTTCTGTAGGCAGTTTTTAGTGCTATTTAATTTTAGAAGTCACTGAAATTGCACTATTTCCCTTTCCCCATCCCACATGCAGACAGTGCAGGTACAGGGAAAAGCTGCCTCAACCATTGGCGAGACCCTGTTAACTGCTGCACCCAGCAGGCTGATTAAGAGCAGGTGAGAATTTAGCACAGAGCTATCCCCGCTACCAGGATAACTTGAAATTCTGATTAAATTTCACATCTTCTTTAGCAAGACCTGTAGAGCTGGGAAATCACAAAGTGTCTTTAGAAGCAGATGTTGGTTTACAGAAGCACTTTTCCAGTGCCACAGATGTGTTTAAAGCCAGACACCCCATCCCTGATCACCTTTCAACATGCTCTTTGTGAGACTCGCTTACATTTCACTCCTTCCACAGAAACCAGGGACCAAAGGTGCCATGTGCTACATAAACACATGGACGAAAGGGATTTCTGTCTCAAAGAGGGCAGAGGAATGGTAATACAAACATTTGGCAGAGTGGGAAACTGAGGCACAGTGACTATGTCAAGGTGAGCCCCATACCAAGACCATGGTCCAGACCTCTTGTCCGGGAGAGACTTTCCAGGGTTTGTGCATCTCCCAGACACACAGCACAACCACAAAGATGCTGTGAAGATCCCTTGCTGCCCAGGGGACCTGCAGCCATCAGCTGGGCGCTCAGTCTCTCTAAGGTCTGCAGAAGAGAAGAGTTTCATTGTTTTTCTCACTAAACCCTTTGTAAAAAGGGAGTAAGGACACTTACCCTGCCTGTGTGAGGAGTAAGAAACCGAGGCGAGGAGAGAAAGTCTGGTTGGTGCTGGTTTGACTGGGGGAGGTGGTTAGTGCTGCAGCTGGAGAAAGATCTGCAGGACCTAATGAAGCCAGGGCTGATTTGCAACCATTTTCTCATGCCCAGCAAATGAGAGGCTGCCCCAAAAATACTGCAATGTGTTTGGATACAGGATGAATTCACCAGCTGTTTTCTGAAAAGCCTGGGATATTGCAAACATCATTAAGGAAGAGAAAGAAAAATAAATAAACTCAACAACTGGGAAGACCTTGGATGAGTGTTTCTCTGACTTTAAACGGAGTAAAATGGTCTCTGAATGCAAGGTTCCACCTCATCTTTCACATGTGCTCTTAAACTGATGATTAATTCCTCTAAAAAAGGACAGGCAGTTACCAGGGGATATGGAGGCATTCCCCCAGCTTTCTGGTCAGATAAGTACTGAACTTTCTGTACCTCCTCAGAGAAGGGGAGGAGGATCAGAGCTTCTGCTTAGTGTTCACTTGCAATTCTGACCTGCTGCTAACTATGCTCCCCAGGCCTGCAGTCCCTGCCCAGCCAGCACAGAGTTTAACTCCACCAAAAAATCCCACCTCTTAATGACTGTCACTGGATTCCCTGTGGATTTGGTCTTCTCAGGATCTGGGAAAGATGTTCCCAAGTGATGAGCACACGGCGCAACCTCTCACCAGCCATCAGCTCAGCTGCAGACTACACACGCTCCCATCCCTTTCCAATTACGAACTGAGCTGCGTTAGCAGCACCACACAGTAATTTTACTGTGCGATGGGAGCACAGCAGCAGCTCAAGAGATTCAGCTAATGAGGGACACCTCGTTAAGTACCTCGGGGAGAGCTCTTAGCTCATGTGTTTTCCTTTGCACTCGAGATGGGTCTGGAGCATTCACATCGAGCTGAAAGGAGCCCGCTCACAGCCACGAACTCATTCAGTGCAGTAACTCAGTGACTTGCCATATCTGATGGTCTCTAAATAATTCTGTCCTTTATTGCTCTTTGCCGCTCCCTTAGCGAGTTTTCTAGCCATCACCTTGCTGTCACCTTTCCTCCAATGAAATTATTAAGGGTCCACCTTGCCAAGGCCACCACATCTTCTCTTTCTCCAGGTTTTTACCATCAGCTTGCCCATGAGGGAGCTCATGACATAGATATCCCCCATGGCATAGATGACTCACGGCATACCCAGGCACAAGAGGTCCACAGGCTCAGCTGGGTGTTTGCCACGTGTAACCCCATCTTGTAAAGACTGGAGGCAAATGGTCCCCCTATCTCCATCTCACCCGGGAGAAATCTTCTGTTGGCTCCCCTGTGTGTTCGAATGGGTGCAATCTGATGCTGGCTGGATTGAAAGTGCTCTTGTACTTCCCTGTGAGATTTTCTGCTCACTGCTGGGGCCCGTACACCACCTACTCATCGCAGCAGGAAATGGTATGTGCTTCACAGAAAGAGCAAGAAGCCAAAGTACGGAGTGCGTGCATTTCTCATGCAGTTCCTGATTCAATAACACGGTGATCCCGGTTTCTGGAGAAACGGATTAAATCAATGATTAATTTAAAGTAATTTATACCTCTTAACCATTCAAGCATATTTCCCAGGCCTGAGACCTGCAAGCTGTGCTGGATCAATGCCTGGAAATCTATGAGTATTTCAGTTGGAACTATTTTTCCTCTGTAACACAGCAACATCCTTGCCACTAAGGAAACAGTTCACCCCTTGGCTTTTCCTGGCATTTTGGGTCTAGTTTACTCATTTGCTCCCTCCAGGGATCACCCAGCAGGTCCAGGGAGGTCCAAGTGCAGTACACAGAGAGATGCTTTCCCCATCTGGTTCCTCCACAGCTGCTCCTGGACAGCCTTAGCCCATATTTGACGGGGAGCCAAGGACTGGTGCCACCAAGGTCCACAGCAGGAAAACACTCAAGAGGCTCCTGGAGCAGCCCACAGGGCAACCAGCAGCTTGCAAACTCGAGCCCTCTTTGTGTGTATCATGCAACAGTTGTTTCAGTTGTTTTTTCCTGACCAGGAGATTTCATTGACACTCATGACACAGGAACACGGGTCCCTGCCCCAGACAGGCACTGAGAAAAGGTTGTTGTGACTCAGGTAATGAGAAGATGTGACCTCTCCTTCCTACTCCTGCCCCGACTCCCACGTGGCACCTTTGGTATGACACAGTCTCTCTGCACCCTGCTCACCCCTGCAGCAAAACACGGTTCATTATATTTTGAGCATCTCAGACTCCCTGGTTCACCTGTGCATCTGTGAACTCTCCTGCTCTGCCCCTCGCTGCGAGTCCCCAGCCGTTTGAATGACCAGAGAAATAGAAATAGCAGCAGAAGGGCTGAGTTGACAATGACCCAGTTTTATAGACAACATAAAGTTGACTCTAACACTCTTCAATGGCAGAAGTGTCCATGTGGGGAAGGAGCAGAAGAGGTGGCTGCAGGAGAAATAACAAAAAAAAAGGTAGTAATGCAATAAAATTTCCCCAGATAGTGCTTGACTAGCTAGTTAGATCACAAGTGGCATATCTGTTCGAAAGCATTCATAAAACCTGCAGTATAATCCAGGAGGATTCATTGGAAACATTACACAGGAATTTATGAGTTTGCTGCAAAGTTTTATGCTCTCAGTACTGAGGCTCAGCTCCAGAATACTGACTGTGGTGGGCTGGAAGCTCTCCTTGCCCTCCAAAACAGACAGCAGGGGAAAACTGGGAGGAAGAGACACATCCTTTGGCATGGCAGGACTCTCTGTGGGACTTACTATTATGCCAGTAGGGTAACAGAGTGGGTGAATTGGCTGTTGCTCCCTCTGAGGCAGAGGGAATTGTACCACACATTGCCATAGAGACTCCATGGCCACTGATTCAGGTTTTGATCTTGCCTTTTCATCTGATTTTAGTCCTTCCAACCGTGCCGGGGTTGGGGTTTGGGAGGGGGGTGCTCCTCGCCACCACCTCACCATGCAGTGGCCACACAGGCGCCTGTCCACGCCATGGCTGAATTCAGCCCCAGCGGGAACCCAGCTGGGCCCGCTCTGCAGCAAGGGGGAGGGAAGGGAAGGAGGTCGATGTAAAGGACAGAAAAAATAGCAGCCTCTTAGAGAGTCAGCCAAGAATTAAATACCCTGAGCTCTCTGAGAAAGTGCCAGCAACCACCGCCTCTGCTTGTTATCATTCCTTTTCCATTTACTTTTAATTTGTTCAACCTATAATTTGTTAAACAGGCTGCCCAGTAGGTATCACCTCAGAGCTGACTATTAATGCAGGTGCTGATTTTAGCCTGCAGCAGGGAGAAACACATCAACATCAAGACTGTGGATACAGCCAGGAAAGCTGTTGATTTCACTGAGAAAACACTAAACATAAATTGTGTCCTGCTTCTGTCTTGCAACACTTGGAGCTTCTTGCAATGGAGCAGCCTTAAAAATGCTTCTGCAGCATTAAAGGTACAATGCAATCAGGACATTACACAGACCAAAGATGAAACAGCACGGGGGCAATGCAGGGACATAGATCACACAGGGGACCCACTTAGGAGCCCAGAAGGACCAACTCACATCAAACAGTCCCAGCTTTTCAAGGCAGGGAGCTGTCTCTCCGCTCTGTGTTTGCAGTGCAGCACCAGATACCACGGTTTCTTGAGTGGAGATGTAAGCAGCAGGAGTAGGCAGGGCTGACCAGAAGCCTTTCAAACCCTTATTTCACCAAGAAAACCATGCGGGTTTCACTCAAAACATCTCAGGTTCCATCAATCTAAGCTGATTTTCTCACAAAGATTGGATGCTTTCTTTCCTTCTAGACCAAGCAAGGACTAGTGCCAGGTCCCACAGCCTGCTGTTGTATGGATTAAGCAAGGCTGAGCTCCCAGCCTTGCAGCAGAGACCTTGAAGCCTGGAGATGGCTACAGAGATCCCACAGAGCCTGTGACCCATGGCAGTGCACTGGGTCCGAGCCACCAATTTCCAAAGTCTCCTGCAGCTACCAAAACAACCCAGAATCAGTGCAAAAACCCACCGACATCCTCGAGCAGCCACCAGGCCTTAGAGTATCTGGCTCACACAGAAACATTAATCTAAACCACAGTTTTCTATCCTGCAGGAAAATGGAATATTTCAGCCTGCTTTAGACACTCATGGACAGCTGCAATCCCCAGACATAAATAACAAAAGCTACCTGGCTGCGTAGACATTTTTGTGACGGGAGGAAAGCGGCAGGACTTACACCAGAACAGCCTTCAAGTTCATTTGCAAAAGCAATCCACGATAAGGTATTGGCATCTGACACCTGCTAAAGCTTTATGTGCCCTGCTGAGTGCCCGTGGACACCCAGCAAATGTCACAGGATAGACACAAGGTGCCTGAGGGCCATCTATTATGGTGTGAAGGACAGAGTCTGACTTCAGGCCAGTTTGCAAAATGACCCCAAGCGCCCGTTTTCCCTCATCTTCTTTTGCTTCCTGTAAAATCCCCTTGGGTGGGCAGCAGCACTACCAGACAAGCTGTATTTTAGACCCTTCTCAAAACACTCTTTTTTCTTTTGATCCTTTTGGAGTGGACCCCCATGGCTCCAGCACTGCAGGCTCTGACCGCTCCCTGCTAGGTTAATGTCCCCAGTCCTGCTGTATGAGGCACTCACACAGGCCCTCTAGGTCCAGCCGAGGACAAATGCTGGTTCCAGCACATCAGAAGCAATTTCTGTCAAACATCATCCTGCTAAGCTCACTCACAGGTGAACCCATAGAAAACAAAGGACTAAAGCCAACATGTGGTCTGTCTGCAAGCCCTTACCCAAAACCAGGCTCCCATAGTGTTCCCCTAGCCCAGGTACTGCCAGGTGCACCCCCCAGAGCCTGGCACCCAGCAGATGTGGGAGAAACACTGTTTGTCTACACCTTCTCCCCCATTCTGATCAAGATGATCAAGGGAGTGGAGCATCTCCCTTATGAGGAGCGGCTGAGGGAGCTGGGGCTCTTTAGTTTGCAGAAGAGGAGACTGAGGGGTGACCTCATTCATGCTTATAAATACATAAAGGGTGAGTGTCACGAGGATGGAGCCAGGCTCTTCTCGGTGACAAACAATGATAAGACAAGGGGTAACGGACACAAACTGGAACACAGGAGGTTCCACTTAAATTGGAGAAGAAACTTCTTCTCAGTGAGGGTGACAGAGCCCTGGCCCAGGCTGCCCAGAGAGGTTGTGGAGTCTCCTTCTCTGCAGACATTCAAAACCCGCCTGGACGCCTTCCTGTGTAACCTCATCTGGGTGTTCCTGCTCCGGCAGGGGGATTGGACTGGATGAGCTTTGGAGGTCCCTTCCAATCCCGAACGTTCTGTGATTCTGTGATTCTCCATGACACAAGACAATTTTGTGGGCAGCAGTTTCCATCAGCTCCAGGTTTTGTAGGTGTGGGGACAGGGGAAGACCATTCTGGCATTAAACAAAACTGTTCACCCCAGAACAGCATCCTGCCCCAACCTGCCAGACCTGAGCGCTCTCAGAGGCTTATCACCCTTTTATCCTGCCGTGATTTCTCCCTTTCTTCCCCATCTACAGCCTCCTTTAACCCAGCACAGGTCTCCTTCCTCCACTTCACATATGGTCACCACCATCCCGGGCCTCTGGAGCTGCCAGAGCAGAGCAAGGCTGCCTGGGGAAACAGAAATGTGCCATTAGGGTGCAGAAGATTTTGTGACCAGTTTTGGTGATCTGGCACGAGAAAGCAGAAGATGAAGGAAATGGATATTCATCACCTGCTGTGCTGGACCGTTTGGTCACTGATTCAGAAGCACGAACTCTTCCCAAGACTGAAGCTTACACATCCCCCCCAGAAAGCTCTGAATTTGTGGTTATTTCAGGATGAAGATGAGCTGCTGTTTCTCTCTCTGTGTCTTGCAAGAGCAGTGTGACCTGGTGTTTTTCACCCACTCTTCTCTTGTTTTCATCCGTCAGAGGAAGCAAACATCAGCTCTCCGAGGCCAGACAACTTCCACTCAGGTTTCACCACCAACTAATTATTACAAAGTGGTAGGAAATAGAAGCCAGCCTGGGATCACACCAGACACGGGCTAGGAAAATTCTCAAGTTCATCTTCTGTGGTTAAGCTGCCTACTACAAGCTGAACAAGAAAGATGATTAAAGATAGTTGTTATTGCAGTTTAGAGCCAACAGAGACAGCTTGTACGGGCAAGCACAGCACATTGTGCCTGAGAAAGCCCGCTGTAAGCATTAGATTACATGTGCTTGGAAAAAGACGGAAAGACTCAAATCTTTGGGCCACCGAACAGCAGCAAAACAAAGAGAAAGCTGAATGTCATTCGAAATGGGGAAGATTAGGCAGAGAGATGGGGAACGTGGCTGCACTAAGATAGTCTTTTAGCCACTGCCAAAACAGCACTGCTGTGGGAGGAGAAGAAAGCAGCTGCAGCAGTGAGGGCTAACATATAAGATAACAAAAATGCCTCGTTACCTCCCTTGTTTCTGATGAGCAAGGCCAGCATCTGCGTCCCCACATTTAGGTCTTGCAAGGGGGTGGGCATGAGCACTGTGGTCAGTGCAACCGCATCAGCAATTTGGGACAGGATTGAGCCCAGACAAAAGATGCTGACAGGCAACTCAGATGTGCCACAGAGGAAACCCTTCTGGCCATTTTTAACATGTTGAGATGAAGTGGCTTGCGTTGGATCACACCACAAGGCTTTAGTACGGCTGAGGACTAAAACTGCTCTTCTTCCAACCATTCTCCCTCACCCATTGCATGCTGATAAAGTCTTTGTCCTCATTTGCTCTCTCTGTAGTAAACCATATCCCAACTGAATCTCTCTGAATCTGTAGCTTCTAAGACACATAACAGTTACTGCATCTAATAATGTATAAAAATACGTGTACCTAAGCTCACCTTGGGGCAGCAGGAAATTCTTCTCAAAGCTTTCTCCAGTCCCAAAATCTACGATTTCCACTCCTCTTCCTCAAGGCAAAACTGAACAGGTTTTCTTAGTCTAGTGAGACAAAGGTGCAACACCAAGGCCAGGTGCTGAAGACAGCGGGTGAACACGAGGATTGCTGAACTGCACACAGCACAGGCGTCTTCCTTCCCACAGCAGCTTTTGCTGATTTTACAAACGACTTTTTATCAAAGGGAGATTTTACTTCAGGTTTTACTAGAACTGGCCCCTCCACCTTCTGCACTAAGTATCACCATGCCCAGAGGAGAAGAGGAGGTGGTTCTGTAATGGCTTACAGGCCTCCCAGCCAGTTTGGGAGGGAGGCTGTGCTCCTAAAAGTTTTTAGGAAGAGCAGAGAGGGAGAAATGCCTCTGCTGAAGGAAGGGTAACAGCCAACTACTGTTAACTGAATCTAGATAGGAAACAAGGAGGTCTAGGCCAGGGCAGGCTGAAGCGGCTCTGCAAATGCTCAGTGCTAAGACAGCCAAAGCAGACACACCGGTACAAGGCACAAGCTGACACAGGTGTCCTTGCATTTCTACAGTCTCCATCCCATGACAGCTTGCTTTGGTAACAAGCCGTAAGCAGCAGAGACAAAGCTTTCTGCCGCCTCATAAGGAGACATCCAGAAAGCTGCATTATTGCAGGAGTCCTTAACAGCCCATAAATAGAGCACTTGTGTTAAGAGACAGCCCATTCCTCCCATTTATGCCACCAGCAGCTGCCTTCTCCGAGCCACGGTAAGAGCACTGCTGAATAAAGGACCTTGCCCCTTTGGAGCTGATGCCTTCCTTTAGGTGTTAGCAGTGGGGCCCTGGCAACTGGAACTACAGGAAAAGAGAACAAAAGAGCAATGAGAGCTTTATGAAGGTACCAGAAAGCAAAGCGCCAGGAAAGCTATGGCAGCACTGTCTGGGAAATGCACCTGGGGCCTGAGCAGAGCAGCAGGGGCTAGAGGGAGGAGAAACAGCAAGATCAATAAAGAGCCCAGGTCATCCCCTGGAGCCAGAGGGACTCTCCACGGCCCAAGGCTCCTCCCAGAACACACAGAGGAGCACATCTTCAGTACTGACATTGCTTTGTTACAGTCAAAGAGCGACAGACCCATGGTGTTAGGCTATGTGAAGACATAGACTACAGTCCTGAAGATCGGATGTCCCACATAAAACAAGGAGCGAGAGGAAAATGAATTATCCCATTTCCTTTTTTGAAACTGGAGGTAAACTGAGGCACAAAGAAGTTCCCAGGATAGGCATCTATCTGCACAGCTCAAGTCAGGGATGCTAAAGAAAGCAAATGTGTGTTTCACACATCAAAATCTCAAGGGAATCAATCTGAAGAGGAATATTACTTTCAGTGACTGCATTTTTAAAAATACATTGGGTATTTCATTATATTTCAGCAATCACAGCACGTATATTCTTGTGTTGTACTTGGCCCCTGTCAGGCCTCCAGCTTCTGTCCGGAAAGAAAACAATGGAGAAAATCTGTATTCCTCTCTGGAAACATCCACACAAACAGCAGTGCAACTTTAATTAATATAATCAGCACTCACATTTCTCTTCTTACAGCTGTGACAGCACAAGACACCTCGAACCACGCTGCTGCCTCTCCAGTGTGAGCGAGGACATTTTGTCCTCCCTCAGCACATTAAGCCACCACCACACAGAAAGTTCTCTCTAATGGGAAACTGAGAACGACAGATGATTTTATGTTCCACAAGAGCCTGTGGCTCCCCATCCCAACTTTAGAATCCAGTCCTGACCACGCTGCTGAGGAGCGCCGAGCTGTTTCCAGCACCCTGAAGCAGACAATGCCCATCGTGCATGGAGGAAAGGGATTGATTTTTACGAGCATCTCGATACAGAGGGACAAGGTGGTATTAAACTTATCTTCCACTTCTCCTTTGCAAAATGCCTTGCCAAAGTCTGTGGTTTGATGAGTCTGTGGCTGACTTAGATATGCAATGCACCTGAGGTAAGCAGGTTTTTCTGGAGATGGAGGCTTTAAGTACATTTGTTTGGGAGACAGAGACAAAAAGTGGCAGGGAGCAATGGATGACAAATGATGTGGGAAGAGCAGAAGGAGAGGCATCCCCCAGACCTCACCATCTCACCCCTTCATTACCAGCGGGGCTCACAGCTGTGCCTTTTGTGTTGTAAGATGCAATTTTGGGACTCGTGATAGCTCTTGAATAAATTCTGAGAAGTGACCAAGGATGCAGATTGAAAGACAACGTGGATATGTGCCTGATGGGCAAGAATCAAAAGACCATTATCCCTGTGAAGTACCCAGCCACAGAGCGGCAATCATTAACTGTAGTCAAGTGTATTATCTCTTCATGTGCTCTTCTCCTGTGGACCCGGTAATTCGTCTCATCTACACCTTAAAAGATCTGATAGCTGGGAGATGTAAAAACTGAGATCTCGCACCACAAGACATCATCAATCTGACTGCATCTACCCAAGGCTGTTTATTTTTCTCCAGCAGCAAGCAGAAACATTTAAAACCTTGCTGTACAGTCATGAGAACAAACGAACCGAGAGCCCAGCAGACCTGACAGTTACCCTCTTTTGCGTGCTGCTTTGCTAATTCAGGGCTGCTGATGCTATGTGACAACTCTCCCCCTCGTTAGCAATTACTCATTAGCCATAAAACTCCCATCCATGCACAGCTCCTGCACTGATGTCCTGTGAGCCCCTGGCTGTTTCCTTCCCTAAGGGGGCAAGCAGACCTCTCACAGCATCACAACCCCCCCAGATCAGACTTTTTTCCAACATCACCCTGCTCTTTTTTTTGTTGTTGTTTTAAGGAAGAAACTGAAATGCAAATGAGATTGTTTCTACCAAGAGATGGTGGCAGCAGCTCTGAAGCTCTTATGAATTACAAGAAGTAGAAGAGGACAAAGCCTGCTGAGTAGAAATGGGGAGACAGCACTTGCTCTCATCAGAGGACCTCCTGGGAAGAGCTGAACCCTGAGTGTCCCAAAAATTAAGAGTGTAAATTGATATGTGCTCCTTCGCTTCACAGAATCCGTGCGTCATATGAGGCAGGGGTAGCTGTTACCATGGCAACTAATCTAATCTTTATTTTAATTTTTGCTGTAGTCAGATCACAACAGATAAAAAATAGCCATGCCCAGAATTAGAGCAATTTTATGTGTGAACACATGCACAGAAAACATACGTAATTGCATACGTGGCTGTGACTAACTGTAAAATAAGTGTTTTTATACAGGGAATACACATTTTAAGGAAATGGAATCAAGTTGGACTCAATCTCAGACACACACAGAACAGAGACAGCTCTATACACAGCCACTGTGTTGAAAGGACAGTGTACAACTTCTACACCTGGCATTTGAAGAAGCACCTTACCCCATCCCAAACTGCCTGTACACTCATTCTCCCTCCCATGAAGGCTTCTTCTGGAGAAGAAATACGAAGATCTTTCAGTCATGTCCTAATACAACAGTCCTGATATAACGCAAAAAAACAGTCCAGGCAACAGTACGCCTTCAACGCAGTAACATCACCATCCAAGAGTCATACACCTCAGTAAGGGAGATGCTTGATATCTTCCTTCTTGGACTCACCACATGGATAGCAAACGTTTTTGGCCAAACAGACCAAAATCAGAACCTCTAAGTTTGAAAACCCTCAAATTCCAGGTATGAAAATGCTTGAAGCTCTGAGCAGGGAAGTGCAGTGCCTGAGGCACAACATCGCTCACAGACAGAGCTGGTGTGCCAGGCTAAATTGTTTTATGTCAACTTTGTTTAGTCAAAGGGTCCTTTCACAGGGACTCTTTTTGTGTTGCTTTATTGTTGTTGCTGTTTTCTTCTACCTGGAGAGCAGAATTTTCCATGCAGAGGCCACAGTCAAAACACCAAGCCCTGGCACTGCTGCTATCAATGCAAATCCAGAAGGGGCTCTGCAAACATACAGCTTAAAGAGACAGCAAAACTTATCTCACCTACAGTAACTGCCCTGAAACATCCTGAATATAGAAGAACAATTTCAGCTAAAACTCAGCCTGTCTCCTGAGCCATGAGGCTGTAGGAGCATTGTGTCCTGGGTGAATCCGACAGGAAAGAAAGACGGCATAGCAAGTCTTTTTTTAAGCTTCATGAAGATGACAAACATCTCTGCCATTTGCTGACTTCACAGCACACCTCCAGTTCATGAAGTCCTTAAGCTGCCGATTGCTGAAGGCTATGGGCAGCAAAAGGACAGCAATTACATGTCTTCCTTCAGCATCTCCTCCTGGCCTCTGACAGAAGCAGGATGCAGAGTTAGCCAGGTTTTAGCTCAACTGAAAACAGCCCTTCTAAGTCTCAGCAAGAAACCAAGATGCTCTGACCTACAATTTAGAGGATGATGAGATTCTCGACCCTTTCCTTCAGCTATTACCAAACAAGACCCCTACCTTGAGTGTCGGATCTCTCATTAGTGCAGGAGGAGACCAGCCAGGACTACAGAATAACAGGGTCCCTAAAGGTGAAGTTCTGCTTTGAAGTAGTATCTTAATTTGGGTAGATGAGAGAGGTGTTTAGAGAGAGATGGATGTTTGTGCCTTGGAACAAGAACAAGCAGAGGAAGCAGCTCAGTAAATGATGCGGGTTTAGGTATTTTTAGTAATGTAATGCAGCAGAAAGAGGAAAACAAAGAAGAAAAAGCAAGAAACAACGAAAATCAGTTCAGCTTCAACGAAATGCTACAGGATCACACTGGTGCATCAAAGCAGGCTCCTGGCCACCACCTTATGGGCAGGCTAGGATAAATCCATTCCTATGGTCCCATAGGATCACAGGCCTGTCCACAGAAGGCCTAAGCCCAAAGTGGGACTGAGCACACCCAATCCCAGGGGATGTTAATCACATCCCTCTTGGTCCATCTGTTCCTGGAAACCCTCCTGCCACCTCCGACTGCGAAAAGAGCAGCTACAATCAATAACATGCAGACACACTCAATTGCTCACCTTGGCAGCCATCTGGCTTCATATCACATATATCCCTGCTATGCGAAGCAAAAGGGTATTTTATCTCCTGCCACAAATAGCTGAAGGGTGGACTAAGGAACAAGCAAGAGTGATATGAAACAGAAGTCAGATTATAGGCAAGCAAGAGGCAGAGAGGAGAGCGCTCAGTGATACATTTCTGCACACGAAAGGGGAGCTGCTTTCCAGATGCAACAATTGTGAGTTTGCATTCCCTAAGGAGCATTTTGAGCAATGCTCCCTGAGATCTCAGTCATTCATTTTGTCTGTTTTGCTTTGTTTTTCTACCACCATCATTTTAGTTCATCTCAATTTCCCTTCCCCAAGCTTTGAGTGCAAACAAACAAGTCAGATCTTTAACCACTCTAATTTGGTGCAGTTCCCTGGATGTCCACATAGCAAAGGTTGATTTAATTCAGCCTTGTGCCTTCAAAGGGCCCTTTAACAGCGGTTACAGGCCAGAAGAGTGGGATTTTAATTTCCAATTAAGCCAGCTTAGCTCAATTCAGAAGTGCCAAATTCTGCCCAGCTGTGCCATTCAGCTCAGTGTTCTGCATTTTGTGTAAATGCTGGCACCACAACAGGAAATAAATTAGAAAACACACCTCCTGGGATCAGGACAAGCTCTTGGAGCCATGTTTGTATGGTACCCAGCATGATAGGGATCTTTGCCACATGTGAGGCTTTCAGATGTACATTTAAGTCAGTATCTGAGATCAGAGTCTCTATCACATTAAGCATCCCATCCCACATCCACTGCTGAGAATTTGGCCCCACGGCTGAAGATGAGTAACTTCCCTGCATTGCAGAAAACAACCCTCAGTAAAGATAATGACATTGAAGGCAGATGCAGCACTTGGTGCAATTGTAGCTCAGCTGAATTTCACTGAGCAGGGATTCAGATGATGGTACTGGTTTTGGGCAAGCTGCTGGCTCGTGGGAGGATTCATCTGAGCCACATCAGCTTGCATTTCTGCCCGATTCCCACATTATGGCAGTTATTGTCCTGCAAAGGAGATGAGAGACTTGCAAATGTCCTCACTTACTTGGAGGCCAATTGGTCCTCCTAGACACCCAGAGCTGCTGAACTCTGCTCTTGGAAGCAGAGGAGGGGATCCAGAAAACACCAAATGCAGGGAGGGCCAAGGACTAAACATTCCTCTGAAACAAAATAGTGTGAATCTTGATCTGAACAAACTCAAGCCAATGTGATCTTAATGCTATTTTAAAGGGTGTTAAGCAATGTGCAAAAATGCATCACATATATTTATTCTTTTAAATCCCATCTGTGGCACACGGACTGTAAATCATTCACCTTTAAAGAAAAGAAAAAGTTGGCAAAGATAAAAACCTGCTCTCTTCATTCACATAAACATGGAAATAAGCAAAGCTGCCAACAGATACCTACACCCATCCTCTAAATTAGTGTAACGGTATCTGTTCAGCAAGTCAACGTCCTTTCTCCCATACAGCTTGCAGATACTGAGATAAAATGAGGTTGCGAAGAGACTTCTATTATTTCATGTCCTTCCATGCACACTTCACTGTTGTACTTCATTTTCCTATGTAGGGCTCAGTTTTCTTTCAATCCATTTATTTTCCCTTCCTTGCCTACTTAAGACAAGACAACAACGTTTTGTTCTGTATTTCCACAGCTATTCGTTCACGATGTTGGGTTTGCAGTCAAAAGACTGGAAAGATAAAAGGTTGGCAAGCTGCTTCCCTCATTAGGGAACACAGCTCTCAAGTGCCAGCCTGTTAGCTGAATTATTCAATAGAAGAAAAAATACATAACAAGTAGTATTTTTTTTAAAAAGCTACAAGAGTGGGGAGGGAAGGGAAGCTTACTGACTTCGGTGCTGTTGGAAAAGTTTGGCAGCATTCCTCGAAACTCAGTTTGGGATCAAATCCATCTCAGGAACTCAGGCAAGACTGAATGGCTGCGTGGAAGCAGACAGAAGCTGGCATTCATCACTCAGATATCAGAATGTATTGTTGCTATCCTGAACTGATAATGAAGAAGCCCAAGGGGGGAATATTTCCAAAACCATAATGTGAGAGATCTGTTTATACAGTTTGTGAGTAACTGGCAGCGTTGGAAATCTTCCATATCCAGCCACAGGCTTTAAGCTTTGAAACAGCTCACCATGAGGAGACACAGTAATAGTTTGTGTGTGTTCTTATTGTGTAACAAGTACCGTGTAATTAAGAAGAGCTTAACCACCCATCAGAGTAGTGCCTTGCCTCACACGTGCCCATGGCAAGAGAAGTTGACATCTGGCAACTTATGTCCTCAGTAAAGCTATGAACTGGACCAAAAACTCTGAAGTCGGGATTGTCTGGGTTCTGCTCTCACGTAACCTGGAAAGAGAAAGTGCTTGATTCAGGCACAAAATTAAGCAGGGTGGTGAAGCCCATGAGGGTCCCCATATTGATGGAGTACTGCATGCAAGTGGGCAAAACCAGGACCCCAATCTTAACTCCTGAGGGAGGTGACTAAGGACACAGGCCCCAGTGAGAGATTCGGTCCACCTGAGAGGTAGAACAGAGTTGGTATCTTGGAGATGCCTCAATATTATGGAAGAAAGTCCTCCGCTGGAGAAGTCAGCATGCAGACTGGACTGCAGCACAGCATGGACAACTGTCCATACTCCAGAGGCAGCATAGGCAGGGGAGAAGGGTGTTGTTTGAAGGGTTCAGAAACAGGGACTGTGTGCTTTAGATATCAATTGGTAGTCACAAGAAGAAAAAATTTGGACTTGTAAAGGGGGCAATAGGAAAGAAAACAGAAAAAAAACCCACATCAAGATCTCTACTTTTTCTTACAGCTGTTTATTTTCTGTGCTAAAGCAAAAGACGAGTTTCACAAAACTTCATAAGCTATAGGGGTCTGCTTATTTTAATTGGCACGTGCTGTTAGGAAGACAAAACCTGAATCTGGAGATCTGGAAAACGTGTCCTTCGGCTACTGCAGGGCCTGAAAGAGCAGCGCTGCTTATGCAGCCGACTGCCACCCACACACTCATTCCCAGGCAGGTTCCTTCTTTCACCCAGAAACACTGTACAATTAGATTTTGTATATTTTTGCTAAGAGACCGGTTACAGATACACCTCACGGGTAAAAGTAACTTCAGTGATACTAATCCCAGAGAGGAATCTGTATAGAAGCCAGAATTTTTTTGCCACAGTTGTGCTGACAGGAAAGGATCTAACGAATGAGGAGAAAGGAGCAGCAAGCAATTAAATCATTTTAGTTGATGACTCAGATAGAAAGAGGAGTCAGGCAGTGAGCTCTGCTGCTGACACTGAGCCATCGCTTAGAAGAGGACCAGAACATCCCAAGCATGATGCTGAGCACCTCAGTAACGTAACAGGGCTGAAAATCAATCACACGCAGCAATGCCATTAGGGAGAAATTGGAATTTTTGCTGCAAGTGTGAAGATTCAAGCTCTGGTCTGTTGTTCCCAGAGGAGAGGAAAGCGCTGGGGCACGCAAAAGCAAGTTATTGGCTGCAAATAACAAGACACCAGAGAAATCTTAACACAATCGGTGAGAGATTTCCGGGGAGCAAGGAAGCGTCAGTGTCAGCGTGCAAGACAGTGACATGCCTCAGTGCATGCCGGGCTCAGGGCATTTACCTGAGAAGGAATGTGATCACAAGGAGTGATGTTTAGAAAAGTAGAGATATTTACACTGGAAGATGATGTCATGAACTAAGGGGTAGAGAGTGGCTACAGATGGATTCAGCTGTTCCCTTTGGGCTCTCCTCCAGACTTCACAACAGCCCAGACCTCTCACGGCATCTGCACTCGGCTTTGGAGGTGGGAAAGACAAGAAGCCCTGACTTCCAGCAGGCAAACTGAGCTGGAAGGCTTACACCACTCCCAGCCCCGCGAGGAGCTCCAGGGAAGCCAAAACAGGCCCAACAGACGGAGCAACTCTTCTTGAAACAGCTCCAGTGCCACCTTAGTGTCTTCCCTAGAGACTCTCTGGATTCATCACCCTTTGGGATAACACATGTGGAGGGAAACCACAAAACCCAAATACTAATAGGATCAAGTTCAGGTGACAGTGTTAGGTGTATGTTTGCAATGAGGACAGCTGAAATATCCATAGAAAGAACCAGTCCACATTGCCATCGAGTTTCCTAAAACTCCCTCCCCCCATCACCTCAGTTCTTTAGAATCAAAAGCAAATTGGTCGAAATGACTTCAAATATTTGGTTGAGACTTTGGCAATTTTTTCCACAAAATCACGGAGGCAGGGGAGAAACTCTTAGTCTTGAGGCACGTTTGGCTTTGCCATGGCTGAAAGCAAAGGCCTTTCTGCTCCACAGACTGCAGGCAATGCTTTTGGCATTAGCAATTGTGCTGACATGGTCCGACAAAGGGTAATTAATCAGAAGCGGGTGTAATTGAACACTCCCACTGCTGCTCAGTTAATCCGATCACTTCCCTTACAGATTCATTATTGCAGCCTGTGGCTGCAGCAGACCTTATTTATATGCCAGAGAGGTTTCCAGTTCTGAAGGGCTCACAGGTGTCTAGGACAGAGCAAGACAGAAGTGGAGCTGGTTAAAAGACAAAGCACTGGGCAGAGCTGCTTCCTTCCGCCCCAAACACTCAGTTCCACAAGAGGCAGGAGAAGAGAAAGACAAATAGCGCAGGAGAGGAGGGAAACACCAAGAAATTAAACCTGACGATAGCAAGAGGAAAATGGCAGTGATTAAAAACAGGAGGGCGGAGATGAAGGGGGGGGGTGGGGAAAGTAATTTTTCAGTGACATCTCTCCCCATTCTGGATGTGGGATGCTTGCAAACAACTTCATATGCTTTTCCTCCCTTTTCCCCCCACTCTGATGGGTTCCTTTATTATGCCATTAAATTTTCCCCAAAGTTGCAGGCTGTCAGACTAATGAATAATTAATTTTACAATGCCATACCAATTGCAAGCCCTGAAATTCAGATGCAGACAGACATAGTGCCTGAGTTTCTAGGATGAGGAAGAGGGAACGTGGGCCGCTTTCTGCTCGCAGCAAGGATTGCTGTGTGGGATCAGACACTGTTCTGCGTTTCCAGCCCAAGACCCAAGGCTGTGTTCGAGCCACCAGCACAGATTTCACCGCTGGCTTTCTGCGATGCAACCACACAGGGAAACTGGATCCTCCAGCAGCACGTTTGGCGTGAACAGGGAGATGAAGGCTTGCAAAGCTGCCCAAGAAATTTAGACCTAAAATGAAAAGAAGTGGGATGGCCAAACCTTGGAGGCGTATTTCCTCATAGTATTTCCCGCAGGAGATGGAGCCTGGTTGGGTTTCAAGGAAAACTTGGCAGTAAATTGCTCAGAACAGAGGGAAGTTTTCCAGATGCCCCTTCTTGCACTGCAGTGAAGCGCTGCACTTTCAGCTCTGCTCTCATGAAACACCACAAAAATGGTTTTGCAGGGCATGACAGCACTGTAAGACAGCTTAAGACAGGACATGAGGAAATCTGCATCCAGCTGCTGCTGGAAGGACATGTGGAGGTGTAAGGATTGTCTGGCTTGTAGTTCAACCAGGTTTCGGTAATGTCCAGAGCACCAGGTGACTCACGGGGGTTGCAAGAGTGACTCAGCCTTGGATTGCCTTGAGGCCCTATGTCTGCAGGGACAACACATGGGGAGCTGCACAGATAGCTCAGTCCTGAGTTGTCCAGTAAGCCCAGGACTAAAACAGAGCAGTGCTGCATCACACAAAGAACGGAAACCTGAGTTGAGCCTTGAAACCACCCAACAGATAATATGCCCTGAGTCCCAATCAAACCACTATTAAATAGCCGGAAAGTAAAAGAAAGCAAACTGGAGTATGTCTGTATGGCTCCAAGGGACCAAACAATACAGGGATATGCAAATAACTAAAGATAAGTGGAAGTACTGCTGGAGACAGACACCCCAGGTGGTCCAATCTACTCAGACATGCCCCTGCCTGCTGTCCTGTACACCAGGGGATAAAAACCCCAAGAATCAGGCTAGAAATTGGGAGTTACTTCTCCAGCCATGGAGTGATGAGAACCTTCCCCCTTGGTCGGGATGCTGACCAAGGTAACTTACGTGGGAGCCCTTACCTAGAGGCGTAAGTGAATATTTGGCAGGCTTTAAGTTTGTAGTTGCAGGTGATTGACTGACACACGTGTAGTGTTCTGAGTTGTTTGTGAGCTGTTGACAGTGTGTGCCATGAATCGCCTGGGGATTGTAATAGTGAATGTTGTGAGTAGCCTGGGAGTTGTTGTGAATTGCTTATGGGCAGTAACAGTTTTGTGAGTGGTCTGCAGCCTGTCGTGAATTGCCTGTGGGCTGTCATAGTGCATTTTGTGACTGCTGTAGTTACAACAGTGCATTTTGTGAATCTCTTGTGGTTGTAATAGTGTAGCCTTGCTTTTAAAACGGCAATAGCGCATTCTCCGTTGTATCCATAGAACCTGCAATAGAGATGCACTGGATCTGCACATGTTCAAATAAATGGTTACATTTACAGTAATGGTTACAGTAGAGTCTCTTCTCGTCAGGAGGGTAAAGTGGAACTTCCCTAGCCAGGGGTGACACAATCCTTTCACAAAACACAGCAAAGAGCACATTCTGGATGGCACCCCCCACTGTGCTTGGAGAGTATCGGCAGTCTGCTGTAAACACAGCCTGAAAGTACCCAAACTAAGTTAGGATTACTCTGTAGAGCAGCAAGGAGATAACACTGCTCGATATAAGAGGAAACCAACACTTGCTGAAGTCAGTCAGAAGCTTTGTGCCAGAGCTCACTGCTTCAGATGAGCGTGGAAGGCATCTGCTCTACAAGTTTTCCATGGCAGGGATATGCATTTTCCTCTGAAAAATCGCATAATGTCACGGAGAAACAAAACACAACACCTATTTGAGACGTACAAAAAGGAATCCACTCCCTGATAATCCCAACAGTGCCGAATGCAGCCACTTCTGCCCATCCCTCTCCAGCATCACTTGTTATCTCCACTCAACGCAGCCTCTCACTGTCACTCAGCTTCCTTCTGCTAGAGAAGAAAAGCAAAAGCCAGCCTGCTTCATCCACCAGCACCAGAAGCAATCGGATTGTTGGTCTGACCAGAAAAAGCCTCTTAAGTCCAGAGGGCGATGACTTAGGGCAAGAGAACGGTGGGAGGGGTAAGCTTCACACCCATATGCATACATAGCAACGCCTAATAACTGGCCATAGGATTTTGATCAGATGTGGTGCCAGGCCAGGTCATGAGCTTTGTCCTGCATCAAACAGAAAGCATCAGACTCCAAACTCCTCTGCCGTGCAGTGTCCCTGTCCTTGCTCTGTTCCTTGCTTGGCAAAACGTTTCAGTAGACCCCATTCCTCCTTCCCTCTCACTCCAGGCTGAATCAGAACAAAGTTGCTGAACTGGGGCTGCCTGTCACCCTGCCAAAATTTGCTAACCAGTCTTGGTCTGAAAGCAGCTGTGATAGGGAGCAACAGAAAATCTAGTGTCAAATTAAGCAGCTGGAAGGGACCCAGTAAAACACCGGCTCCATCTCACAGCCACTGGATGAGTCAGCACTCACCATCTTTGGTATTACAGATGCTGGACTAGGTGCAGGGTCTGATTCCCTGAACCAGCCCATGACAGCCAGTGCCCACAAAATAAGCTAAAGGACGAAGCATTTATTTGAGATTTATTTTTGTCCCCATTGGAAGAGCATTTGTGGCTCAGTGCCATCTCCCTCCAGACTCAAAACTGCTTTTTTGCAAACAATACCAGTGAAACGCTGCCATCACTTCTACAGCTTTTTGTGTTTTGATCCCAGAGAAGTGCATTTCTGTGTTTGGAGCATTTTAAATGCACTGATTGCATCTGGCAGGGGTAGCCAAACACACATCGCAGGGGAAACAGCGAAGGAGGGAAGGAAGGGTACAAGGAAATATTTCTTCAGGATTGTCAGGCCTTTCAGTTACCATGGCAGTGTGTTTCCATGGAAGCCAAATTTGAAGCCTGTTGCTGCCACTGGAGTGGCCCAAAGAAAATTATTAGTTTTTAAAATTAACCAAGCTGCTCTCTACCTTGAAAGCCAGCCCAGCCACAGCCCTCAAGAAAAATAACGGCACCTTTTCATCCCTAATAAAGGATTCAATAATGACATGGGGAAGGAAGAGAGCAGAAGAAAACACCACACAATGAGAAACAGCAGCTTCCTTTTATGCAACCAACAATGCAGAAACCACACCGGTAAGGACGAGGTTGAATGCACTTTGTGAAATATTGCTCAGAAATCAGCAAAATCCTGCAAAGCATCCTGTGCCAGCAGCTCGGAGCGGACAGAAGGGGCAACTTTGAGACCAGTGTTGTTTGGTCACTGTTTGTTTGAAATTACTCCCCCTTAATCGTGCTGATGCCTCTCCCTTGGTTTGCTCGCTCACCTCTCAGGAAAAGCAGAAAAGAGAACTTTCTGGGGGGGCAGCCTTAGACAACATTAAAGATCAGCTTAGCTGCTCTGCTGCTCTCCTTGCTGGTGAGAACATAATTCTGAATTCTTGAAACTTCCTTTTGCCTTACCCACCACCCCACCTCCCCACCAAAAGGACATGTTTTGCAGCCCCTTTCACTGTTTCAGAAGCCAGGGACCCCACATAAGCTGCATGTTGTATTTTACCACCAGTAACCAAGAAAGTGTGGCACAGAGATTCAGCCCTTTCCAAAGGGGAGGTGATGGGATTCAGTGATGCTGCCCAAACAAGAGATATTCGGGCAACAAGAGTAAACCCAGCACTGCTTCAAAAGGACAGAACACGGAGTCTCTGGATTTAGTCACTTCTCACGCAGAAGCAAGTGCCTCTTCCCCACTGACATGAAAAAAGCATCATGAAAGCCTACCAAGTTAGGTCTTCTGGGGATGAAACACCTAAAGCAAGCTCAACTCACATTAAAAGATAAAGATCAGAGGGAAATACACACCTGAAATGTGAGACCGTTGGACCATCAGCTGAATCAGACTTCTCATTTTGAGGCAAAGATCTAAGACCTGTATCACTGAAACATCGCTCCTGTTCCACTGCTGCAGTCTCCTGTGCTCTCTGCTACCTCTCTTGCCCAGGAGGAAGAGGGAAGGAGAAGCAGCTGGTTTTAAAGCACAGTCCAGACAAAAGCACTTGATGTGAATATGGCAGATTTCCTTTAAAAGAAAAGTGAGTACAAATAAAGGGCCTGCCACCTGATTTGGGATCCCTGCTCTGTTCAGGCTTCACTGGAAAAGGAGCTAAAATCCACTGTGTTTATCACAGTCGGACTGATCAGATTATGCCAGGCACAGGGTGCTGGGGAGTGCTGCATCCCACCTCTTCCTCACCCAAACTCCATTACAAACTCTTAGCCACAGACCTCCAGAGAAACTAAAAAATTACTCTGCAAGAGGCACTCAAAACCAGACTATACCTGAGAGCAGAACAACTGCCTTAAATCAACGCCTCCTCCCTGTTTGGGGAGGCTCTCTCAGTTTCCAGCATTACACAGCTCTGGCATGTACTGCTGCTCGCCTTCCTCTCTGCCAGTGGTGACTGCCTCGCAGAAGGAAAAGCATGCCCTGATTTTAGCTCTTCAGTGAAAAGCCTGACATCAGCTCCAAGTACTGAACAGATGAGTTTGCGAGTATGTACATACCGGTGGGGAGCCAGGATGCTGTCATACAGGTCATGCGTGGAGGTAACTGTGGCAGCATCCGAAAGTCAGCAGAGAGCACCACAAGAGGCAGATGGGGCCCTGAGCCACCAGCTCAAGGGTTTGCTGTAACCATCAGGCACGGTCTGACCATTTAGTGCAAGTCCTGCTGGGCACTGCTGATGTTTCACACAGCAGTGCTTAAAATCCTTTGCACCCCACACATCCAGCAGCTGAAGTGCTGTCATGCAGGAGAAGGCTTCAAGCCCAGAGGGGTACTTGCTCACCTAGACAGCGATTCCACTAGCCAAAGGTAATGGCATGGATATCCCCAGACTGAGGTTATCTTTGGACATCTCACTCTCCTCCAAAGCTCTCTCTCAAGGGAAAGCAAATCTGGTCAGCAAGTCAGCTTCTTCCTCGCTGTGCAGGGGACACACACATTGGATCCACTTTCCATGATGGGTGTTTTGGAGAGAGAAGGGAAAGGACTGACTGTCCTGACCAACAGTTCACCCAGGAACAGCAGTTTTGGTCCTTTCTCCACTAACTCGCACCCTGGGGCTACCTCTACCACCAGAGAAAGGCAGCAGGTGCAGAGCAGGGTCTGCTGAGGACTACTTACCAACGCTTGACTAGATCTACCAGACACCATCATGCCTGGGAAAGCAGCCTCATTAATGTCCCCTGTTCACACCTCCATGCTAATGCTGCTGCTTGGATTTCTGGAGTCTGAAAGGCTTCAGGGCTCCATCCAAAAAGAGCATTTTGCATCACATCACCACTCCTGGCCAAGCTTCAGGATCTTTGCTTCATGCACAAATCAAAGGGAGGATGGGATGTAACAGTGCAGGTGAGATCCTGAACTCACTGGCCCTCAGTTACCTCATCTCTTCCAAAGGTCAAAAGGATCACAGGATCCCCTTCCAGCCATCTCTCTGCAGTCATATCATCATTTTACCTCAAGAAAGCTGAGATCACAGGAGCCTCCAGAGACTGATAAAGTAACAGAAGAGGGAGGCATGCTTAGTCTTCAGAGGCTTAAATTGTCTTACATCCAATGTCACACAGAGAAGTAAGGATGTAATTCTGTATTTTTAAGTCACCAAAAATCAAGAGGAAAAACCACCCAAAACTGCTAAGTGTGTTAAATCCATAACTTAAAGCATTTTAATAAAAACAAAGCAAAATACATTTCATAATCCGTCCACTGGCACAATGTATAAAACCTTTTAAATAACAACTTTAATATTAGTCACAAAATACTGCATGTTGTATAAAAATAGCTGTATGCACACTGCTAAAAGATAATGTAAAACCACTCTGGATAGGCCATGCAAAGACATTCAGCTTTGATCTTTACATTTCCAAGTGCCTGTTGGATCTGCTACTTCATCCCTTCCCATTCTGCTTGGGAAGGTTTTGTGCCGGCATTTGGGGGCCTCCTCCTCCCCTTCTCCACCCTGCACACAATGTCCTGGCAAAGGTTTTTAGAAATGGCTGGCACGTTTAAGGTGCATCATGTCAGGCATCTCAGCGGCTCAATTTTCACAGCTTATGTTTCAGAAAGTGCTCAACATCCATGTCCTTCTCCATGGACACCTCACCTTGGTCACACAAAATCTTCAGCTTTTCAGCCAGTACCTTTCCAAATTACTCCTGACCCCTGGTGCACTACAGTACTAAAACTAGAAGCTAAAATCTAGACATCCAGCCCGAGATCCCTGCAGGAGGCAGAACACAACAGCCACAGCACCATTTTTACTGTACAGCTGTACCTCCCATAATCTCAAATTACTCTCACCCCACAACTCACTGAAGCCTGTCCATTCACATTAAGAACTCCAGGTAACACATACAAAAGGATTTGGACAACAATGAGTTTACAGAAAGGAAGGCATAACTGAGGATAGTACTAATATAGGGGAAAGAAACAGATACTAAATATAAACCATTACATAAAGAGTCTGTTACAACGTGGTTATCAGACTTAAGAACGTAACTGCCAGAGAAGAGGACATACTGGACACACACACAAAAGACATGGAGTACATTTTAGTTAAGAACAAAAAGATGTTAGATGAAGAAGTAACACAGCTTTCATCCCACTCTAACACACAAACTATCAAACAGGATAAAAAAAAAAACTCAGTTCTCTTCATCCCTACAAGCCTAAGTGACCCCCACACCTTTACAGTATCATCCTCATACAGTTTAAGCTCAGTGAAGGTAATGGAGACAGAGATCCATCCAGACATCTTCTTCATTTCCTGAGTCTACAGGGAGAAGGCTGAAAACAGGCCCTGCTGCTGACACAAGCAGTAGCACCTTGCAAGATGTGCCATCGAGGAGAGCAGCCATAGGCAAGGAGAGATGTAATGCTCTGCCAGGCAAAGCAAGGAAGTGGGGGGTTTTTTTCTGATGTTTTCAAGTTTGCATTTTAGAGCATGCTCTTCTAAGAGGAAAATAAGGAAAGCTTAGTGATTTATCAACTCAGATAATACAGCAGCAAACCCATCTTCTCCAGTTTAAAAAGATCAGTTAAATTATCTTAATGCACCGACTCTGACAGGCAAAAAACATCTCCATAAAAAGCTGTCCCCTTAAAGTTACAAGTCACATTACAAGAGCAAGCTTCTAATCAAGGAGTCAGAAGCAGAGCAGCTTTTATCAGCACTGAAAACCCAAATAACACAGGCTGATCTTGCCAATCCATAGCAGGAAAGAAGTTTAAAAGGCTTTGTGGGGTACTGGCTGAAAGTCACTGGTTTTGGTGGCGTGCGTCATGGCTCTGCGCTTGGCGAGGCGAGACTTGGACGGAGGAGAAAGCTTCATGGAGCACACAGCGTGGGCAACGCTCTCCTGCTCTGCGCTGAGCCCATTCTCATGCTGAGACAACTGGCGGTTAAGGGCTATAGCCTCAGCAGCAAAAAGCGTCAGGTCCTTTGTGCTGCTGTTCCTCTCAAGAGAAAAGGAGAAAGCAGTTACAACACGCACAGAAAGTCACTTCACCTGGGTACCCCCTCACAGCAGAGTATCTATTTCCAGGCAGTTTCATTTCTCCTATCAAAGCATCAACACAGCAGGCAAAATGACCAGTTAATATTTGCATCTCTCCTCTTGGCAAGGACCAGCAATACGTAACAAAAACACTCTGGGATTTTGGAAACAGGCACACTTCTAGTCCTCGTTCTGCCAAGGACTTCCGATGCAAACCCAGGAAGCCATTTGAGATGCCATGCTTAATTTTTACATGTTAAAGATTATGGGGTAATACTGCTGTCTTTCTTCAGAGAACTGCAATCCCACTGCAATTGCACATCTGGCTTAGGGAAATGCACTTCTGATGGGAAGAACCACCTGGAATTGCCAGTGGCAGGCATGGAAACAAACAGATGTGTGACTCGGACTCCCTGATATACAGAATGTGCCATCAAATCCCTTTAAATGAGGCCTGCCCTGCTCACAGTTAAATTGATACTGGGATTACCACCAACTACAATGGAAGTCAGACCTGAGTGTGTGTATGAAGTTAATTCACCCATCAGAATCTAGTCTCTTTGGACAACACACACCTTTATGCTTTTTTTACCCCTCTTCAGCAGCAAACTGCCAAAACCATCATTATTTCCTGTCTAAGGTTAGCACTGCACCACAATGCTTTATAAGCACAATGCCTGTAATAACCTTTCCCATGAACAAGCAAGATTAGATGATGAAGAAAAATCAGAGCTTTAATGTTTCTGATGTTTCTTAAAAAAATTAGTGCTGCACATTTATGAAGTTTCACTGTCAACCAGGGATCTTGACCTCTGATCTGTCCCCTCCTATCTCTCCCCATTCTTTCAGTAATGATTCTTGGCCAAGTTTATAGACATTAAAAAAAAATACCTTTGAAGAACTTGAGGGGTGGGTAATCCCCTTTCAGGAGCCTGCTGGAAGAAGCAGTTAAGAAAAGTTAGTTATGTATCAGCAGCTGGGAACCAAGCTTTCCCAAGACAGAGTGATAAAAACCAGGGAACCCCCCCTACATCTTCACAACTATTGGATACTGCACACGAACTAATTCACTGTGGGTTTATAAAACACTATCGGTTTATAAATCACATTTCATAATCTATCTCCGCACACAAGAAGATACCACAGTTTGCAGGTACAAGACTAAAGCTTTGGAAGCTCTCCAGAGGGTCTATCCTTTCTTTCCTGAACTGGGGACTAAAGCAAAACAGGACAATGCAGTTCCTTTCAAATCCTATCTACCAGCATTCTGCATTACTGCATTAGTGAATAACATAATAATTCATGTACTGCAGTGCTTGGTACAAACCAGAAAGCTATTTAAAATGCATAAAGCAACAATTAAAATAACCACTTAAAGTTTGACAGATTGATCCAAATATTTACCACACAGAGCTCCTGAAAGAATAAAGCCACTGCAGATCATTTAACTAATCAAGATAAGAGCACTAAAACACCCAGTGACTATTGAAAGCTCAGAGACAAGGAGCAGCTTGTTTGTCACTCTGGAAGAAGAATAACCCTCACAAATACACCAAGGGGATACGTACTCCTTGAACCCATGAATGTTGCAAAACTTGAGCGGCACTAAGTCGTTCTTTGGCGTCACGAACCAGTAACTTTGAGATGAGATCTTTGGCTTCAGAGGATATGTGCGACCAGTCCTTGTCAGGAAATTCGTACTTGCCTTCTTGAATGCTCTCAAAAAGCTTGTTCTAGTAAAGAAAAATTTCTTTAATTTAAATAGCAACTAGACTGCAACAAGAATACTTCCCAGGTGGGATTCTTCTCAATCAATTTTATCCATCTAATGTGGTGGTGACAAGTGGTGGTGACAACTGAAACCGTCCCGACTCCTTACAGAGTCAATGGAGAGCGACAGGCAGCTCCATGGAGTGATTCAGTGCATCCTAAGATGGCCATGATACACTGTCTGCTGGAAACACCTGCCCACCACTACCCTCCACATCACAGTGCAGCCAGTGTTAGTTTTTAGAAAGAATGCATGGAGACTCTCCTGGGGCTCCACTTTTATCTGAGGAATTGTGGCGACTACCGAAAACCAGATCAGGAATTACAGAATACAGGAGAACTGCAGGGTGGGGGAGAGGATGAGCAGCAGCTCCGAGACCTCACATCAGGAAAAGAAAGAGGCAGTTGCCAGTTTACTTCAGAGATATCATCACACAACTTCTGTATTACCACCCTCACTTCTCAGTGACAGCTTATCCTCGCAGACAGCTGCTTGGATTACAGACACAGCCATTCACTGCTGGCATTATGACAAGTCTGGGTTCACAGGGCAAACTACGCCCTCCCACACATCCCCAGGCCGTGCACATTCACCTGGCAAACTCTGCAGACTTCTCCTCTGTCCCAGCCACAGTCGGTGCCACAGTTGCCCACAAAAGGGGGGTACCCACTGAGCATGATGTACAGAATCACTCCCAGGCTCCAAAGATCACACCGCTTGTCATAAAACGTGGCCTCCTCCGTGAAGACTTCAACCACTTCGGGTGCCATGTACTCTGCAGATCCACACTAGGAAACCAAATTCAAGTTTTCAAAACCAGGGTCAAATCAAAACAAGACTCAGGATTCTCATTCTCCTCTCTTTCCAGAAGGTGGCTTGGTCTAAATGCTGGATTGGCATGAGGAACTACTGAAGTTTACTGCTGGCTTTCACTGCAGGTCTCCTTTTGTTAAGCCAAATCACAACTGCTGCACCCCTCAAATGTTCAATGGAATCGTCAAGAGCTTTGAAATGTTTTGTGAGTACGATGCACAGGGAAAAATTTAACACATTTCAGGTGTAAGGACTATAGAGACCTAATAGAAAGCAAAAGAGTTCCTACTGTTCTTTAGCAGAATCGTAAGATGTTCCATGTGAAACTATGATCCTTTACACAGGTTCAAAATATTAATTTACATATTTCAGGTTTTTAAATCTTATCAATTGTCAGGCTTTTCAGAAAGTAAACAAGTGTAACACTGGGGGTGATACCTGTAACAGTCTGCCGCAAAACGGTCAGATCTTTCTGTCACAAAAATGCCAAAAGCGTAACACTGCAGTTTTTCAAACTAACGCGTGTCATAAAGCCACAGACTGATTACAGAGCTTGCATCGTTCTTAGCTCATGGGTCGGAGCTACAGAACCCAAACATGAGGAAATGAACACAAAAGGTTAAAACTCAGTCCATGAGCACACAAAAAAACTTCTACAAAAAGCTTCCTCATGTGATGAGCTCAGAGACAAACAGGATCAATGCCCTACCTTCTGGCCAACAGGAATTAACACAATGGGATCCCGTGCTTTTCTATATTTGTTCTATGACTGGGAAACCAAGACAGTATTTACCATCCAGACACCCGCTTTAAATGAACTATCCACCACTGGCTGTAGTTGCAGTAAGCCCTCCGGAAGCTCTCTGCAGATAAGGAAAAATGTTTTACAGTAGAAGAGACAAAGCACGAAGCCGCAGTAGGTCTCTTACCGGTGTTGTCAACTCAGGAGTGGTTATCGGAGTACACGCGCTGTTCAGCTTCACCCCACTACCAAGATCAAAGTCACATATTTTTACTGGTGATATCTAAAACCAAGGACAAAACGGTAAGCAGTCCAGAAGGCCGGGACAGAGGCAATATGAGTACAGTGCCACGCAGAAAACCTCAGGACAAACCCCAAGTTGTTCCAGCACAAGGACTGGTGAAACCCAGTCTCTTGCAGATATAGGCTACTTCTTGCATTTGCTGCCTCTGCCCCAGTTGCTCCCACATCCCCAGCATCTGGCCTTATTAAATTAATTCTTTATTTGTCCAGGCAAGTGCCAGTACACTTTGGGGCGGTTTGGGACCTATACATGATCAGCTCTAAGTGTTGTTTGTCCATCTGGGTAGTGCCTCTGAACAGACGAGATGCTCAGCTGTAGTTGCCATACCCTAAGAAGAGTTGTTTTTTAATCTCTTAGTCAGATGCTCACATTTCTACAGCTCACAGAATCATTTTGTCTCTTTTTGGCTTCAGTTCTATCAAATTCAGTTGAGGATCACTAACAGGTTCAAACATTTTCAGTAAGACAGAACGTGAGGGCTGTCTTAGGAAATGAAGTTAAAAATGACACTTCAGAAAGTTAAAGAGACCAGAGAGGCACCTTTTCCGGAGATTCACACAGGATGTTTTCAGGCTTCAGGTCCCTGTGAGCAATACCTAAACAAGAGTACAAACATTCATTACAGAAGATACTCTCCTGATTTATTCATCATTATCTTTCTTCATTAGAAGGTGGCCTGGGAAATATTCTAGGCCTGAGTCTGCCACACAACCTCTCCCCCCTTAACAATACTGCAAATAATTGAATTTCAAAGTGTGTTTGTTAAAAGTCATTGTTGCATCCTGTTAAGCCTTTATCATCCTTAAATGTACATAAGGGTCAGTCAGGCATAAAAGAACCTGCTAACACTGGAACTCTTTGGCTTGGCCCAAATTAATTGTGTTAATTAAAATGGGCTTATTAAGATGAATGACCTGTAGGAAAGTTTACTTGTTGCACACAGTTTAGTCAAAAGATTTTTGTGCCTTCTGCAGTAAGGTCCTTCTCTCCAGAGGAATCAACTGGTGGTTTGCTGAACTCCTACCAGCACAGACAATACCTGAGACACTATCCCCAGGAAAACCTCCTGAGTTCCCAGGTGAAAACATCATCCCTTTAAACAGTGAGGTTTGTACTCATTCCTGAAGTAAAATACAAATCAAAGGGCTTGGTTGGAGTTGCAGAGGAAAAGGATAAAGGAGAACAACCAAAGGGCTTCTACATTCATTCAGCTGCTATCAGAACAGACAAAACCAACAGGGAAACAAAGGTTTCTACCTGTTGAATTCACATCAGAGGTTGTCAAAGCAGTTCTTCACATGCCTAAACACACCATTTCTGGAAGTTCTCCATTTCAACCACTCAAACTTAATGGGAAGGCAAAAAATGGGAACAACAACAACAAAAAATCAAATAAAACAAGCAGCTTGGCTGTAATTTAATTGAACTTTAGCTTTGCTTAAAAAAAATTATACTCGACACTACTTCAGAGTATGAGGAAAAAAAGCACCCCACCAAATTCTAGGTAAGGGAGTTTTTAATGTCTTTTCTTCAGCACACTCAACAAGACATGGCTGAAAATATAACATTAACAGCACAGCACTGATCCAAAGGAATCACAGGTTTCATGAGGCAGTTCACATTGCTGGTGCATGGAAGATGGGAAAAACAACAAAGATGGCCTGTGCTGACATTTACAGCAAGGCTGACAGAACTGCCCACAGCTGGCTTCGCTCGCACTGTGACACACAACAGCACTTTTTGGTGTTGCAGTTTGAATTCCAACACCTCATTATATCACCTTTTATTTTGCAGTCGCACACAGCGCCGAGGAAAGAAAACAACTGCCTTCAAACACTCCTCCAGTGGATTACTGGCAATAAAGCACACATATTCCAAGTGGGTGTAAGGCAGTGTTATCATCCAGCTGAGTTTTAAACTACTCCTGGCAAAAGAATTAGTTGTCCTCATTCAATTTTTTTTCAACCATCTAGCTATAGCACTTCCCCATTAAGCTGTGCTTTAATTTCCTGTTTACTTTAGTGTTCTGTATGCTACTTACTAATTATTTTAATGTCACACAGAAGAACCATAAAGAGAACAATAAAATGAAGGGGGATGTTGGAGGAATTCTGTAAGCTGTGTCCCCACTGTACCGATTCACAGCAAACGGCAAGGAAGTGGATTGCTCCTCTCAAGCAATTTTAATGAATCACTCCCCTCCTGTCTGGGGAAAGGGGAATTAAAACTGAAAGCTGAGAGAGAACTACAGAAAGATATTAGCTGAGTCTATGTTAAACTTCCTTGAACAGTGTTCCTAGACTTTCAGATGTTAAGCAACCTACTGCAGCCTGAGCACATCAAATATTTCTCCACGCGTTCAGCTTAAGTTTCCTGCTCCTTATTTGCCCCATATCTGAAAGTCAAAATCTTTTAAACACGCATTCAAAGGCTGCACTCTCTGCAGGTTTAAAGTTGAGTTATTTCACAGACAGGCTGTGAAGATTACCAGAAATCTTAATCAAAATGAAGTTTGTGCCCATGTTCAAATTAACTCCTCACAACAGTCACAACACGTGACAAGATCAACATGCCTCAGGTTCACCCCCTACTTTATTTCCTACGCATTGCTACGCTTTTCTTTTTAAAGGGTTCAACCTGTCGAGGTACCAATGCTGTGATTCCAACTCAAGCATGTAAGCAGTCCTGCGACTTACAAGTGAAGCCTACAATTAAACACTGATTGAACTGGGGCCAGTGCTATACAACTTAAGACAGCGAGATCCACTGAGATCTACCTGGCTAATCAGAATGGCTAAATAAACAGACACAAAATAGAATAACCAATACACACAGCCTCCAATTACATGCCATTCTATTCAGATGTAGCCACCACAACATTAACTGAAGCTGCTTAATCTATGCAAGACCAGATAACCATGACAAAGGAAAGATTTTAAAGGCACCTATCACATCCAACACAAACACACACGCTGGGGTGACCATAATGCACACAGGTATTTTGAAACTAAACAAAAGTACTCTCAAGTAGGAAAAGCATCAGGAAAACACTAACATAAAAGAGTTCTATACAAACAGAACCGCTTTCAAACCTGAGCAAATCCCTAATGAAATGAGGACACTTCCAAACAAGAAGTATGATTCACTTGTAGGTCTCTCAACCCAACAGTGGGTGTCTAAATTTGGAGACCAAAAACTACTACAAAGAAAGGGGTCTTGTAACCAGCAGAAATTCTGGGTAAAAACAGGAAAGCTCTCTGTAGACCTGAAAGAGGAGGAAACTACAAAGAATATTAGCTCCCTTTTGAGTAACCTTTACATGGTAGCTTAGGTTACAGGAACAAGCAAACAGATTCAAGCCTAATGTTAATTCTCCCTGGATACCGACTTGAACGTTCTTCTTCAAAAAGCTACACCATCTTAACACAGCTGATTACTTAAATTACCACATTATGAAAATAAGGTTATAGAGGAAAACAACATAAGTAATCTGGCATTGGTATAAAGAGAAGTGCAAGCAAAGGCTGACTACTTACAGATAAAATATGCTCCATAAACTAAGCGTACAGTATCAACCAGTAGGATGGAGACAACCCTCCTCTTACCTTTTGTATGAAGAAAATCCAGAGCAGAGGCAATATCTCTGACTACTTTGCTAGCTTCTCGTTCATTGAAGTGTTTCTGCTTTTGTATGTGGGCCAGGATTGAACCTGCAAGAGTAAGAGGTGAAAGGGAAAACCTTAGTGTGAATGCTGCTGGGCTGAGCAAAGGCTTTGTCAATACAAGGATAAAAACGCAACAGCTCCTACCAGGCTGTCATAAAGGGAGAACTGAGCTCAGTGTGAATGGGACCAGAAGTAATTTAGAAGAGTTCTTCACCACTAACACTCTGTCCTAGTGTGTCTACATGGCAGAAACCGAAGCATCACAAACCCATGTTTTTATATAAAAACAGCCTCAGAAAATAATGATGAGCTAATACCAAGTATCATGAATCCATAACCTCATTTCCCATATCTCATAATGGCCTTTCACAGCAGGCAATATCTGTGGACCAAACAGAATGACTAAGAAGAAAAAGGTACAACTAAGCAGCTTCACCACTTAAACACACGAGAAGGTAATTTTCTAATGCTGCAGTCCTCTAGTTTAAGCACAGCATGAGAGGCAATCACTTTCTACCACCCCAGGACACGACTGGTCTGTTCTCCACACATTGTGAACAGTAGAGACTTGCTAATAGTATCAGTAACACTCAAACACCAGCTAAACCCACCCGACCCCAGGTCACAGGTGACCACGCTCACACTAATACTCTTCATTGTGTGTAATGTCACAATTGAAATCCTGCCCTCAAAGTCAAGTATGGATGTTTTTGTCTCAACACCATCAAAAAAAAGACATTCTATCTTTAAATACAAATTAAAGCTCACACTGACATCAAGGCAAGGCTCACACACGGACTTAAGACAAAGGACACAAACTCTGACAGAAGACCTCTCAAATACGAATGCACAGAGCGACTGGAAGCTTGCAGGCAGAGCTCCACTGGTATCCCTTTAACAAAGGATAAAGGGAGGTCTGATTTCTTATCTTCTTGAAGTGAATTCCATCAATCTTCTCAAAAGATTAAAAATGTCTTAAAAAAATGATTAAATGCAGTCCCCAGAGATCCAAGCCCACTACGTAGCCTTGCTACTGTCTTCCATTTTCTTTCTCAGACAGGTATATTTATAAAAGTGATCAGGCAGAGAAATTCAAGAAGTAACTGTCATTTCTTATTAGCTTCCAATGCAGGAAACATTTTGTATCTTGGGTGATTTCATTTTTATTCTTCAGTTCTAGATGTGGAAGGAAACCTCCCATTCTCTACTGCAGTAACTCCTGTTCTTAGGCCATCAATGCTGTTACAACTCCACAGCAAGGATTCAGAGGAAACGGCAAAGACCGTCAAAAAGAAGATGGACAAAAGACTCTTTTGGGATGCTTTGATACGATAAAAGACTCTTCAGATATGCACAGATATGCTGTGTCAGAGGGGTGGAAGAAGCCCACTTTCGACCAGATTATCAGATTTCAAATACAGGCTTCCCTCACCAAAATCAACACTTTCTAGTTTGCTACAAATTTATTAAGGGCACCGAGTTCAAGGGTTTTCCTGGTACAGTTGTTCTTTACACCTTTAGAAAGTAATAACAACTCTTGAACATTTCCATCGCTGTGGAAAAGATGCCAGACTTTGCAGGAAACACCACCGAGCCACCTGAAGTGCTCATTTCACACAGCGGGTTTATTCCAGATTACCCTTTCTGATAGAGCTGACGTTCCAGACTCTCTTGGATAAGGATTATATCAATATCAGTGAAAACACACTCTACAGACTTCATATTCAGCCCACGGAGAGGAATCCCACAAACAGGAAGAACAGCAGGGCATTCTCGTCTCAGTTATTACCACCTCTTCAGTATTCAGAGAGAAAGCATCAGACAGCACCTCCCAAACTGCACTTCAGAGAAGAAAAAAGGGGGAGGCTGGGGAGGCAAAGGACTCTTAAATCATGCAAGTTCAGTATATTAAGCTAGATTTTAACACGTTCCATTATAAAATACTGTCAGGTGAGGATATTAAACAGCTTCTGCATCCCATGGTGAACTGGACACAGCTAAAAGGGGAGCAGAGCTCCTTCAGTTACCACAGCTACAGGAAGGCAAAACTGAGAACAGAAAGCCCAAGCTATGTCCCAACAGTGTAGGCAATATTGGTCTCAGATTGGAGTTACTGAGCTAAGGCTTGCATTGAAAATTAATGTTCTCATTCTTGCCAGCCACAGCACTTACAACAAGATCTACAGTGCATCAGAAGCTGGTCTGGTCCCCAATTCCCATTATTTCTTCAAACCCACATACACTTCAAACACTGAAATTTTTCAAAGAGAAAACCAGCCTCAGCCCTAACTGACCACTGCAAAAACAGCAGCTAAGAGAAGGAAGGTGTAGCATTATTACCCTCCCAGCAGCCGTGCAGGCAGATTGATAACCACAGTCTCACCATCAAAGAGGAGGCTTAACTAATGCAAGAATGTGGAGATGGAAAAACAGACAAATGCAGATTCATCCCATCAAGCCCTACTACAACTAATTTGTCAGGGAGGTTTGTGCATTGAGAGAAACTGTGTTAGAGAAAACAGCAATAAAATGATGCAGGAATTTTAAGGGAAGGTAAACAAAAGCTTTTACTCAAGAAAAGGAGCACATCCTTCTCATTTCAAAGAAAGTTCTGCATCTATACTGAAAAAAATTACATTGCTTGCACATACGGTTGTTATGGTTTAAGGGTTACCAGCCTGAAAGGGAAGGACAGGTGGTGTCTGCAGGACCCTGGGGGTCACAGATCAGTTCTGTTCCCTCCCCTTTCTGGACACAGTCTGTAAAAAACCGAGGTTTTCGGGGCTTTTCCTGGTTTCCTGGGCTGTTTCCTGTCACATCTCGGGACGGCTGGGCCGAGCTCCACGTGCTCGGCAGCATCCACCACCACCCGCTCCCGGCACCACCGCGGTCCTGGTGACGGTCACAGCGGTCACAGCGGCCACGAGGCCCTGCTGGGACACTGCCACTGGGGACTGCTGGGATCGGGTTGTGTATGGAGTTAAATATCCTTTGTCCCTTATTAATTCCCTTTTCCTTTCCCCTGCTGTCTTCATTAAACTTGTTACAGTCTTAACTTCCAACCTTGTGCGGAGCAATTTTTTTAATTATTATTATTCTCTCTCTATTCCCTTCTCTTAATCCTCCCCCTGGGAGGGGTAGGGGCAATAGAGAGAAAAATCCTGCTCTCTCTCTCTCTCTGACCCTTAAACGGAGACAATGGTTTACTACTGAAAACCTTTCTGACCAGTGACAACCAGGTGATGTCCCATGGACAGCAGTGTACTCCTTCAGAAACTTAGTTTTACTTTGAAGAGGGGAGGTCACACTTTTAACTCATGGTTTTGCACAGCCATGCAATTAATGGACACTGTAATGATGCTCAATGCAGACAAATGCTGAAAAGTCCACTAAGTGCGTGATGTAGCCTTCTCATTCCCCAGGTAAATGCTAGTGACCAGTGACCACACTCACCCTCCTGACTGTCCCTCAAACAGCCACAAAGCGTCAGCCCCAGAACTAGAGCAACCCAAGGCAGAAGCAAGATGGTTTTTGCAACAGTGCTCCATGAGTTTCAGGAGATGATGTCAAGCAAGGGAAAATGCTACCAGAGTACACAGATGCTGTACTAAGATCATGCACAGTATCTGACATCTGTGTGTCTCCTCTTGTCTGAAGGTACTGCGGCCTACCAGCTACACTCCAAAGCTTCCACTTTAATTGAGGCATTTCCATCATTTAACCACACAAAGGGATTGCAAATGTATGACCACGCTCGTCAGTATTCAAGAAAAAACACACTTCAAGATTTGTATATTATTTCCTCTGCTACTTGTCTTAAAATTCTCAAGCACGTAAAAGAAGCTCTTCTTTTTTTTTACTCTAAAACACTGAGAAAAACATGAGCAAGACAATTCAATGAACAAAGGCACAGTTACTGCACAGTACCTCCTCGCAGCTTCTCAAAGACAAGGTAGTATCTCGTGTCATCTTCAAAAAATTCTATTAACTCCAAAATGTTCCTTAAAAAAAAATAAAATTAAAAAAAGAGGGGAAATAAAAGAAACAGGCACAGAGTGTAAACAGAGCAATGAAAGTTTCAGCATGGATAATTAGGAAGTGCCAGAAGTAACCAAACATAAAAGTTGTAATTAAACAAGTTGCTTTGGTCGCCTGTGGCATTAAAATCACATTTCCAACTCACACTGAAACTGAAGCAGGGGGAAACAGAACAAACACTAAAGTCAGACAGGATTGTGAAAGAATTCTGCTACCGCTGAACTGACAGGAAGATAACTGGCTGGATTCGGTCATTTAGAACACTGCATTTGTGCTGAAGGCAAGACACAAAAAATAATTAAATTTGCATTCTCTCTTTCTGGAAATCACAAGGCAGAACACACAGGGCTCAAAGGAGACAGGCATCTGTCAACATGACATTAAATCCAATGCCTTAGTTACCACTTTTAGACTAATCCCTGTTTAGCCAGTGTACAGTCTTTGGAGCACAACAAAAACACCCCATGAAGCCTTGAGAACGTCAAAAGTGTAAGTCGGATTTTCCTATCCACACAAAATGCAAATTATGCATGTGGTCCCGAGAGCCTGAGTTTTTCATCAGTTATGTACTGGATGACCACATGCTCTTAACCACACAGCACAAAGATATAATCTGCTTCTCTATGGCCCATGAGTTCAGTAAACAAGTTAAGTGTTGTACTAAAAATCTGTCAAAAATGTTTGATATAAGCTGCACACTGTAGTACAGATAACAGCTGTTGTACACATCCTAGATTAAGAGATATCTAAAGGAGTATCACAGA
>NW_010164365.1:0-13659 GCF_000695765.1 Mesitornis unicolor | reverse complement strand
AGCAACTTTACTGGCTGTTTTGCAGAAATGCTCTACATCTAAAACCAGACTCTTAGGAACATGCCCTTCTACTCACAGAAATGTACCCTGATGCATCTGGAAGAAGTTTTCCCTTCTGTGCTCAATTTTTACACCAAGAAAAATGCAAAAAACCAGACTCTTAGAAACATGCCCTTCTACTCACAGAAATGTACCCTGATGCATCTGGAAGTTTTCCCTTCTGTGGTGAATTTTTATACCAAGAAAAGTGGCAAGCAGCAGCCTATCAGTAGCTGAAGGCAATGACCCCTTAGAGGCCATAAAAATACCACAGGGGACTACAAAGTACCAGGTGAAGGGCTGGGCTGATGAGCAGTTCAACACCACCAGAATAAAACAGGCTTCACTTGCCATGCTCCCAGTCCTGTTCTAACTCCAATGGAGCACTGGACACTTCACTGAACCAGATGACTTCACTAACCTACAGGAAGCCAATGCCTTTTTTGCTTCATGTGTTGAACTGGTCTGTACAAGGCCCAAAGAGCTCTAGGGATGGCTAAAGAAACCCCCACTTCAGCATAGCAAGCTTTGAGATTACCTTCTGCTGCTTCATTGGTTTCACCTTTAGTCAGTAGCAGCACAATTCTCTTCAGGAAGAAAAGCTATTTTATGACCCTACAGCCAAGCAAGGAACTGTCACTGCAGTCACACATAGCAATCCAACTACTACAGGGCATGGAAGTGAGACAATGGTCAGTACAACTCAGGGTGATCTACCCATTGGTTTCTCTGCCCTGCTCCAGCCCATCCTTATTCCATGGCAAGACATAACTCAGCCACTTATCTGGCAAAAATTAAACTTAACCAAAAATCCCCAAGTATTTTACTAGTTAATTGGGCTAAAACGGTTTGGTGCATGGTGAGCCAACCACCACAACTAGCATAGGTGAGATGAAGGGCAGAAGCATGTGGCAATTGCTCAGCAGCTACTAACTGAATCAGCTTGCAGAAGAACCAAAGATCAGAGTTTCAGAAGATGGAATAAAATGACAATACTGGTTATGTTTGGTGCAGAGAGGTCATGCTTCCCTTTTCCAATCCAACACCTGTGCATATCCACTGTTTACTTCAGAAGAACTCTGGTCCTCACTAGAACTGCTATGAGCCAACTCAACTCACTAAACAGGCAGGAAACTACCCCTGCAAAGCACAGGGTAACTGCATACTGTTCTCATTAGTGAAAACAGGTTGTAATCAGGTCAAATAACCACCAAAGCTGGCGCAAGTAAGGAGCAGGGCCATTGCAACTAGGCCCAGAGTGAGGGCACAAGGCCTTCCCTTTCCCACAGCAGTCAGCTGCTGCAGTAGTTCACTTGCCCACAGAACAACAGCCTTGTCACTTGGCTCTCATGACAGCTCCACCACTGATTTACCACGTAACTCTTGCAAAACATTTAACTATTTTATTACTAAATCAAATTCTAGCAAGGATAATACTGATTTTCCCTACCTGGACTAGTTAGTTTTGAATAAAAGCTACATTAACCTCAGACTATGGTGAGATTACTAGGTTCATAATACCTCCTCAAACACATTCTTCCTGAAATCCAGATCCTCTTGCAAGCTCTGGCACCGATTCTCCAGGTCCACACGCATGAGAGTCTCCTTCTCCAACTGCTTCTTAGCCACAGCATGACCATCTTCAGCCTAGTAAAGAATTTTAAAGATAAAGATTTAATTTTGCCTAGATCCCCATTTTCCATCCATAATCCCTTTAGGATCTTCACTTGACATCTTTGGACTGATCAGTCACAACAAGAAATCTAATGTCAAGCCACTGATATTCCAGAAAGAAACAACAAAAAAGAAAATGAGTGTGTGCTTATGAATATTTAAAACAAGCCTTCATATTTGTAGACCAGTTATTTAAAGTGTAGGATTATTTCAATACAGTATGATAATGGAGTATAGGATTATTACGTCCTTGAGCCCAATAAGTAGCATGCTTTTCTTGCTAGCGTAGTCCCACTGGGTACTTTAGCATAAGTTTAAAATTATAATCTGATATCTCATTAATACAGAAACACCAGAAATTAAAAAATAAAAGCTTCTGACTAGCAACATTTCTAAAACACCATGTTGTTTTTGTTGTTTTACAGAGATTTTTTACGATTTAGTTTTCTGTCCAAGAGGTGGAGGCAAAGGTTCAGTAAGTGAGCTGGATCAATGTTCAGACTATAAACTAACTGAAAAAAACAAAAAACAAAAAACCAACCAATTTTACAACACACAGCCTCTCCTGTGCTAAAGCAAGGAAGCACTCGCTGCCGTACCTTAGCAAGTTGGGCACGCAAATCGGCCACCTCTGCTTCCAGACTGCGTTTCTCATTCAGGACAGTATTGAGTTCTGCTTCACTTCTATGGAACAGCACTTCGAGATCCTTAATGCGACCCTGAGCCACAGACAAGTCTGCATCTTTCTTCTTGTAGCTGAAAAAAACCCAACAGTTAATTGTATTTATACACGGGTGCGCACACACATTGAGCATGTCTTGGTTACAAGTACAGATATTTTGTTATTGTATGCATTTATTAGGGATTAGCTACCACTGGGTGACTCCTCGAGTAACCTGCGAATGCAGCTAATAAAAATAACCATGAACATCTCCTAAAACTCACATCTTGTACCAATGTGTTGTAAATGCATTGCCTAATAAAGAACATATGTGATAGGCAGGCAAGGGAAAAACAAGAAGGCAACTCTGACAGCTAAAGGTCGACAAAGCTGCTTTACACACAAGGTGTACTTTTTCACCTCGCTGCTGCACAGCACATTTAATTGCTGACATCTATCACTCTGGACTACAGCTCCTAAGATGCAGAGCACATGCATCCCCAAAGAGGCCCATGAGCATTCCCCGTGTTCCATACTTGAGGTGGCCAAGCCCATTTCGTAGGATGAATTCCCACACAAAGTAATAAAGTAGTCCACTATGAAAATGTGGTCACCTTTCAAGAGTAAACCAATACTTCTTCAGCAGCATTCATGATGAGCAAAGCAACTCAGGTAACTTTATATGTTATTATTAGCACAATTATTTGAGCTGTTATATCCAACTCACAGAAAACATCAAGGTCATCTTCATCCTGCCCATCAAGTGTTTGCTTACCTTCTCCTCTAACATCCTGACTTTCTGCAGCTTCTCTAGGTGTGTCATTCATTATGTTTTGTTACATGAAGTAAGCTTGCTATTCTAGTCTCACACCACAAAGAGTGGAGGGAACAGCTTTTTGTCTTTTTCTCTTAAACCATCTTAGAACTTCTCTTCAATAGAGCCGTAGTTTTCAGTCTGGGGTCAGTAAGCTGCTTTTAAGGGCTCACAGAAGTAACTCTGAAGAGGAATCTTACTACCTGTAGGCTTTAAAAAGCTCTGTACTTGGTCTGCAACTCCAAACATGGAAAAAAACATAACATTTGCAAAGGGAAAAAAAGCTGAAAACTACTACTCTAGATTATACAAACCTTGTGGCCCAGCCCCAATCCTAAATCCTAAAATCCCCAAACTCCTGATTACTTGTACTGTCTGCTTGAATTTCTAATTTGCCCATAACCCTAACAAAACGCAATGCCCAGAATTATTTTACAAAAATTCTGCTTTATGGGGTACTGGTGCGCCCTACAGGCAGTATTTTTTCACATGCTTGAGCAAGATGTACGTCTTTTTCTAACTACACAGTAAATCAACACCCTTATTTTGTGATACTCCGTAGCTATAAGGCTTGTGTTCTCTCTGCACTCCTTGGTGTGATATCTCTTAATTTGTTTTCCTTTAATAGTAACCAATTTTTCTTAATCATTGGTCCAATCTGTCACTGTGAATCCTATTCTGTAACATATGTGCAGTGTCTTCAAGCTCAGCAGCCTGCAGGAGGCATACAGACAAAACATGACTTCACTTAAAAGATGGTTATTTAGCAGCAACCCGAAAGCCTTCAAAACAGACTCTCCAGACACGCATCGCACGAGTCACGTCGTAGAACAAGCCACTGTGCGTGTGCCACGGGCAATCTGATCTGGAAACCTTCTGTCTGTGCCGCACCACTTCACACCGAGCACGAGCAGCAGCGTAGGCTTACACAGCCCAGAGCTTCCTCACACGAGCATTCCCCAGGGAGATGGGAACAAACAGAAGTGTTCAATGCACAGCTCGACAGGGCACCATAAAGAATTCCTGGCAGCGACGAGTAACTTCTGCTCCTTCACGAACACTGATGCTGGAAGACACTCCAAGCTGCTTTCATTCATATTTTTATTTGCATTTGTAATTTCAGCTTGGTTTATTGTCTTCACACAAAAAACTGACGGAGGCTTTACAAAGATGCAACCTGCGTTTAGGGGTCTGGAAGTTGAAGGGCAGTCAATGCATCTGTTGAGATGTGCCCATGTTCTCTGAAGGACACCAGCATAACCCTCTAGAGCTCTTTTTTCCAGAAAGCAGCCAAGGTTGCTCAAGGGGAGTATTTCAGCGACCATGCGGGGTAGCAGGCAGAAGAAGCTACAGCAACAGTCACACAATTTGGAGCTGGGAGCTTGCAGCTCAAGAAGACTACTCGAAAGGAGCAGCTACATGAGGCCTACATATATCTACCCCTAGGCTTTGCTTGACCTGGAGACCTGTGACATTGGTGAAGATATGAAGAGACACTTCATGAACATCAGGATGGGACTTAACCAGGCCAAAGTTACCTCTGCTGTGACTGAATGCACCCTGATCACTACACCAGGTCTGGTTCAGTTTTCCTGTGGGAAGGTGCTGCTCCAAAGCAAAAATGTTGTTCATCTCACTAGTAAATTAAATATTAACATTAAATATACCTCCTACACTCACCTCCTCCCACCCCAAGCTGTCACAGGTTTTGTCAAACAGCTAAAGATGCACACAATCACTGGAAGCTGTTAAATAACATAGGAAAGAACCATACATGCTTCAGAATGGTATAAGAATTTGTTTTTACAAAAGTATTTTAATTCTAGATTTATAAGTATGTCCCTATTCATAATAAAAACATCTTTAAACTTAACAGTTAAGCTGTGCCTTGTGTCATATAAACAGTGTTAGAACATCCTAAAGATATTTCACTTTTTATAAAGCAAAACTGTCCAACTGCTTTATGAACCTAGTAATAAACTTGATTCAATGGAAAAAATACTAACTTCATGAGTTATGTTCTCAAGGTACTAATGGTACAAACACATACGCATTATTCATGTTGTAAAGTACACAGAATCACAGAATGGTCCGGGTTGGAAGGGACCTTCAAGATTATCTTGTTCCAACCCCAACCTCCCGACCTGCCAGCCTCATCTTTGTGTCTGGGAAGATCACGGAACAGACCCTCCCAGAAGCTCTGATAAGGCACATGAGGACAGGGAGTGACACGAGAGCCAGCACGGCTTCACCAAGGGCAAGTCCTGTCTGACCAACCTAGTGACCTTCTACGACGGGGTGACTACACCAGTGGACAAGGGAAGAGCTACGGATGTCATCTGTCTGGACTTCTGTAAGGCCTTTGACATGGTGCCCCACAACATCCTTCTCTCTAAATTGAAGACAGATGGATTTGAAGGCTGGACTGTTCGGTGAAGGAGGAATTGGTTGGATTGTTGCACGTTCTCTCTAAATTGAAGACAGATGGATTTGAATGCTGGACTGTTTGGTGAAGGAGGAATTGGTTGGATTGTTGCACACAGAGGGTAGTGGTCAACGGCTTGATGTCCAGATGGAAATCAGTGACAAGTGGTGTCCCTCAGGGGTGTTTAATGCCTTCATCACTGACACAGACAGTGGGATGTAGCGCACCCTTAGCAAGCCTGTAGACAACACCAAGCTGAGCAGTGTGCTTGACACACAATTGACAGTTCTCAAAAGCACTGAGACAAGCTTGGCCTGTGAGAAGCACCGTTTGACTGTCAGGACAGGCAGGGAGGACTTCAGTCATGAGCTAGGTGTCAAGTGGACACTACAAAGATACTTTAAAAGCTACATTTGCAAAAATCACATTTAAAATCTGGTCACATCACAAGCACACCTTTCCATATGAACCAAGCTCCATGCCCTAAGAATACCCAAAGTGTGTTATGAATGTCTCAAGGGACTGAAAATCTGGTAGAAGAACCTTTCAAGCCAAGGGAGAATTAACTTCTACTCCTATGAACTGCAAGAACACAGAAAACCAGAGAACCAGGTGTATTTTCCTCATATTTAGACTATCGCAGAAAACAAACAAACTTTGAAATTAGTCTGGTAGAATTAACCAGCCATTGAAGTGACTGGTAAGGGGCAACTCAGTTGTCCAAACAAAGGGCAAGGGAGGTGACCCAAGGGAAAAGTAGCATCTCCATCACTTTAAACACACAACATTCTACAACAAGATACTTGTAAAATCTCTTAGTGCTATCAAAAGCCTAAAGAACTGAAATCAATTGGCAGTGATTCTCTTCAGCTGCCAGGTGAAGATACTCCTGACAAGGATACCTTAATCAAAATACAGAAATAAGCATCTTGCAGAACAGGAGAGATGAACTGAATTTCAAGTTACTGAGGCTGCTCTCTTTTGGAGTTTGCTTTAGCAAATACTCCACTTGCTTGGCATCTATCACTGAGACAAGAGACAGCCTCGATGGCCATGCAATGCGGACTGCCATGCAAAATGTATTCTCTGAAATAAATGCCAAGACTGCTGGCCTAAGGCTTCCAAGAGGGAAATCAGTCCCCACAGGAACATCGCAGTAGCGCTGGGTGGTGTTCACCTCACTTAATTTGAGGGGTTTACATCTGACCTAGTTACCACAGGGGTTTTTTTATGGTTAACAGAGGCCTAGCAAACTAAGTCCATAAATTTTAGCAAACAGGTTGTCTGATCATATGCAGGCGTATCTTCTGGTATGGACTGTGCACCCAGTTCAATAGGCTTTGCAGTGACTTACTCAAATAGAGCTGCTTACACTACAGTATATCATAATTCTACAGCTATTTTAGGGGCAAAGTCCACAAAATCTCTCTGATGGCTGACCTTAATGAGAGGGCTCAGCACAGAAAATGAAAATTCAGTCATACAGCAAACTTCACAGAGAAAACAAGAAATACTTCATCGTAAATCAACTCACTACCCAAAAAAAAAAAAACAAGGGAAGGAAACACTTCATTCTTTTTATGACCACTAAGATGCAAATGAAGGGACATGGAAGATTTCCAATAAGCCTCTACTGGCACTGCTGGATTAAAAGCAATTTTATGGCCAACTATGTTCATGTACAGATGATGTACCTATTTACATGCTCAGGAAAAATCTGTAACTCCCAAATCTTATCTACTAAAATAGGTACCAAAATTCAATCAGAAGCAAAAAAAATAATTAATATTAATGTATGTGGTGGCAAAATTAAGTTTCAACTGCTAAACAGTATGATTAAAAAGAACTCCCTAGTGGGAATAGAAATAATGGATTCCATTTGGCTTCAGTAGCCAGTTTATTAGGCTAATTTGATGCAGACTGAACAGCAGTTTTTTAAAATGTAATGTACAGGCCTTTTTCCAGCACATTTACATTGTGGCTCCATGTGTTTTCAAGGCAACGCTGCTTCCATGTTCCCAAATTGCTCAGGGCCAGCCTTTTCCCCTCATTTCTTCCATCAGTCAACACAGTGAACCAGACAATAAAAGTGACAATATCTTAAAAAATCAACCTTCCTTGGATGGGCCAATTTTAATTCAGAGCAGTTTCTCAACCCAGTTCGCCAAGCAGCTGCACATGTGCATGCTCACATTAAGGAGACGAACAACAGGACAGAAGTGGCCACAGACAATTGTTTCAGCCTTGAGATGTCCAAATTGCTCAAATCACAGTATATTAATTTTATAACTACAGATATATTGGTGTATATACTGGTCAGATTATCTGCTCTGACTAGCTGTACCAACAAGCTGAGGAATTTCCCTCTGGCAAGCCTGTGTCTTCTCATTGACCTGCAATGCATCCAAAAGGCATTTTAAGGAGTATCAGAAAGTACTACTCCCACTGCAAATATTACCTATTTTAATTAAAAATAGGTAAAAAATTTTTAATTAAAAATAGGTTAAAACCCCAAACATATCATGCAAGACTTTCCTTACCTTTTATTGAACTCCTCAAGTTCCGCTCTCAGTTTCCCTATTTCGATCTGTAATCTAGCCCTCTCTTTGGCCGTTTCATCCAGAGCTCTTCGAGCATCTGCCAGTTCAGACTCATAGAGACTCTTGATTCCACTCACCTAAGGGGAAAAAAGGATTTAGATATGAGAACATTCCAAAGACTATCAAAGAACTGAAACACAGCATCACAGCTTTCTTTGAAAAAAGGGTGTATTACATGATTTCTGTTAAGAATAATCTATAGTGAAGATTTTTAATTAATATGCACCTACAATTAGATGGGATCTAGTCCCAAAGACAAGACTTAATTTTTATTCCCAGTGGGACATAAAACATGCTGTTTGAAGCGTGCAGATCATCCAAAGAGATAAACTGAAGCAGATCAGTACAACCCTTCAATCATATCTTAAATTATTTGCTCTTATTTCCCATGCTGCTGCTCTGGGAGATTTTTTTTAATCACTTGAAGACTTATTTTGCGCAATACAGGTCCAACGCCCGATTTTACTCTGCTGCTCTTCTACTACAAAGCTAAACATGAATATGAAACTAAGTGAACTACTGAAATGTGAACTGTTCAGAGATGAGCTTCCACTCCTGCTCTCCATCTCAGCGGATAAGGATCTACAGATCTCTCCCCAACCCAACTCCATATATTACACAATCAGCTGTTCAGATTGCAGCAAAGCACTTCAAAGTCTCCCACATCTTTCTTTTTTTGAGAATGCAAGATTATTTGAAAGGTGTATCAGATAGCTGAAGTGTCAAGACAGTATAAGATTACTTCTATGAAAGGATACCAGAACAACTGTTAATAACGTAAATTCAGAAACGGAGCAACTGGGGGAATGAGAAGAGCCAAAAGCAGAATGTGCCAACTTTAGGAAGAGAAATTTCATAACAAAAGCATAAAATGTAGAAATAAGAAAGCAAACTGCTATTCCTAGGAGTGCCTATTTCAACATCAGAGTGGCACCAATGACAGACTCAACCATCTGGTCTTCAAAAAGACTGATTACAAGCAGTCAGGATATAATTAAGTTCCAGATAGACGATATTCTCATAAAACTTCTGAAATTAACTGAAATATAACAGCATGAGGGCTGAGAAGCCTTAGTTTACAAGCATACCACATATCAGAAACTACTTGGCTGTCTATGCAATATTACTTCTTTTCTTTAAATAATTAATTACTTCAAGCTTCATTCAACTTAGGTTTTGAGTCTGGGGTTTTGTGTGATTTTTCTGTTGTTGGTTTGGTTTTTCCTCCCCCTCAAGAGGTGATAGTCAAAGGCTGCCTATGGCACAAGCCAACATAACCCTATCAGTTACAAAATTTAGCAAGTTCTACAAAGAAATGTACCGTAAGTATGCTGAACTCTTTCATACAGCACTCCACAGCACCAAGGAAAGGAGGAGAGGAAAAAAAAAAATATGAGATTTTAAGGCTGTAATGCATTTCATTATCATAGAATCACAAATCATAGATCATTATGGATGATCCTTGAGTGAAAATGCAGTATTTGCAAATTGCAATACAACACACAATTGTGCACAGGTCAAGCACTGATTATGCACCAGCAGGTACTGCATCTCCAACACTCCTCTAATGCTGGCCCTTTCTTAGACCTTCAACTCTTATATGTGCTAAAATCCGTGCCCTAGGACATCTACAGGGAACTTGGGGTTCTATTGCTGTAGGTTCAGAGACACACTAAATCACAGTGCAGGACACAAGGACAAATCCCTTCCCAGTACTCCAGGGCATAAACTGGAATTGCATGTCGAGGCCCAAAGGAAGAAAGCCATCTTCCCTAGGTTTTTGTGAATACCATCACAAAAAGGTGTTGCTGCTGTGATACTTAAAATAGGCAGTAAAGTTCTCTTTTGAGGCATTACAGACAATACAGAGCTTAACACCACCAAAACAACAGTATTCTGAACAGTGAATAAACACTTAATGCAATTCCTGTTTAGAGAGAATATAGCTAGATGGAGCTGAAAATTGCATGATGAAAGCTGTTTTGGAACCTGTTGGTCAGAAGAGAACAAAGCTGTGGTTAATTAGAAAGGACTGATTAATTCATGGCACAACCAGTCGTGGTAGCTTAGTATGTATTTTTCTCCTGCAGCATGTTAACCTCTTCTCTGCTCTTTTGCCACTGTTAACCAGTCCTTTCTAACTAAGAAATTTTAGATTATCAAACTGAATCAGAGGACAGTTCAAGATGGTCTTTCTAGATCATAAAATAGAACTTGTTTATTTTCAGCACTGGTCAAGTGGAGGAGAGAGAACCAAGCAGAGCAGCAGGCTCAAGGGAAGTCAGCAGTGCCAGCTCAGCTGAACTAGCCTGGAGTAACACACCTGACAACAGCCCCAGCCCAAGAGGTTATAGTCACTGACAGCAGCCTTCACCCCAGAAATTCTGCATTTCTGTTTCCTGAAACTGTCACCCCTCAAACTCTGCTCTGCTGGAAGGAACTTAAGAGTCTCCTGACTCTCTGAAAATCTCCAGAGAAGTACAGTCCCAAAAGTGCCTCTGTTTAAACTACACATGATCTTGCCTTTTTTTTTTTTTTTAACTCCACAGACACTCTTCTCCCTGCTCCCTTTTTTAATCACTTTACACTTGCTACTCAGTTGGGTTTCTAGTACAGTGACATCTATCAATTCAGATTCCTTCCTTCCCTTGTTGTTTCTCATCTTTTTGCTTGGCTTACCACAACCCATTGTGTCCTGCTCCCCACATCTAAGAGACAAACTCATCCTTGAAGCCTATGCCAGTCCATCCAGTGTAAGCCAGTAAGAGCAGCAGCAGATAGCAAATGCTGAAAGGAAAACGTATAGAGAACAAGGCAAACATAAGACTCTTCTCTTACATACACTCTCAGCTTCTAAAAATTAAAATAAAATACATAAAATTCTGAGCCAAAAATTGCTTCCAGGCACCAAAAACCAGTAGTCACCAAATACTGTTAATTTGCCTAATCCTTTTGTAAATCTCTTTAGCTTTTGGTTTCCACAACATCAGCAAGCATCACACAAGCACAGCTCATGGATTAGGACCTACAGCTTGATAACTTCATTTCATGCCTTTAGTTTTCATGTTGCAAGAAATGCTGAATATTTGCTTCCTAGACAAATCTTTGTTTGGACTCGTGACTTCAAGACCTCAGGTTTCTTCTCATCTTTTCCAGATTTGCTCCTGGTCAGAGATTCTGCTGCTGCTCTGAATTTTTGCTACACTTTCTCCACACTCTGGATGTTTTAAAATAGGTTAAGTGCACTGCAAGTAGCATTCAGAATACAGAAACATTGATTTACACAGTGATTATTGACCAGGAGCTACAACAGAAAACAGGGACATTGCAGGAGACCAAAAAGGCAGGAAACACAGTATTCAACAGGTTTCAGCTAGCTCAAGCTGTAAGCCAGAGCTCTATTTCCATGCACCTGTAGGAAGTGCCATGGAGTGGCTGATCCAGGAAGCCGTAAGAGAAAGCAACTTCACCTGGTTCTCAGGAGCACATAGGAGCAGATTTGCCAAGATACTGTCAAGATCCTCAGCTGACTTCATTTCAGCATCCTTGCAGAAGCAAGAGAAGTCAAAAAACCAAGCCTACAACATTTGCAATTGTTTCAGCATGGCAACTAGGGAACACTGAGGTATTTCTTAAAACAAGCAGTTAAGAATAAAATCTTTCTAGAAACTAAGCTACTGTATAGAGACATCATCATAGGATAAAAAATATCACATCCAAAATATTTTAAATTATATAAACAAGGAGGATACAAGACATAGTAAAGCAGTTTTCAAAAAGCTGAGGTCATGTAGACATGAGAAGAACTTCAGTTAATCGCAATACAACACGGCAAACCAAAGAATGAAGTCTGAAGAACATCTCATGAATGGCGTACAAAGTAATTACTCTTACTACACTGATGAAAAAGGCATACAGGAGAATTCATGGCCCCAAGTCCATTGGTTTAAATAGAACTATGTAAAAAAATGCAATGAAAACAGATCTTTTGGGGGTTTCTTTAACTTATATTTGCACTAGAGGAATCTTTAAGGGATTCTGCACTTAATCAGTTTAAAGTATCATAGAACAGATCAACAAAATGAGCAGTAACAAACTATCACATGTAGAAAGTATGAACAGCTTTCTAAAGCCCCCTTTTTGAACTAAATCAATCAGTATCTTATTTAAGCTCTCATTTAGAGTTCACTTTGTACTTGAGAATTAGAAGATGACTCATGCCATACAAGTTTCCAAACTAGGTAGTTCCTATCACTAAACTCTGTAGTCCATGGCAGCACAGTAGACATCAACCTGAAGAACGGAATTACAGGGCACAAGAGTAAGAGTCACACTAAGAAAGAATCAATATGAGTTGTGTAAAATAAAGAGTTTCACAACCCACTGGACTCTCTCAGTCAACCAGGGAGCAGGTATCCACAACACATCTGGTAAACAAAAAAAAAGTGAAGTAGTGGGTACAGGTATAAGCACAACAGAGTGGAGAACACAGAGTCCCACAGTATGGCTTTTTTTAAATGGAAGCAGTGGGCAAGGGAACAGGCACATGAACAAGGGTTTGAAAAGTCAACAAGCATTCTGAAAAGGGAGAGTGAGCCAAGTCATTCTGCCTGGGACTCCCAAAAAGCTTGAACAACAACCCCCACCAAAGGCTCCTCCTACAGAGGCCACACAGAGACCAAGCAGGCATGAAGAAGAAAAAAAACCACACAAAGACATCACCTTCCAGGAACTGAGGTGAGGCTGACTGGCCTGTAGCTCCCCACATCTTCCTTCTTGCCCCTCCTGAAGATGACATAAGCTTTCTTCCACTCTTCAGGAACCTCTCCTATCTTCATGATCTTTCAAAGATAACTGACACTGGCCTTGCAGTGATGTCAGCCAGTTCCCTCACACTCATGGGTGCAACCCATCAGGTCCCATGGACTTATGTCCAGTTTGTTCAGCTGTCCCTTATTTGGATCCTCTACCAAGAGTAAGTCTTCCTCGCGCCAGACTTTGCCTCCGGTCTCAGGGGCCTGGGATTCCTGAAGACAGGTCTGACCATAAGAAGGCATTGAGTACATCAGCCTTCCTTATGCCTGAGTTTAGTCAGGACCTCCTTGCTCATCCATACAGGTCTCCTGCCACCTTTCCTCCATTTCCTGATTGTTGGGATAGACCACTCTTGAGCTTGGAGGAGGTTATGCTTGAATATCAACCCAGCTCTCATGGACTCTTTTCTCCTCCAAGGCTGTAACCCATGGGGTTCTTCCAAGCAGAGCCTCGAAGAGGCTAAATTCTGCTCTCTTGATGTCCAAGGTTGTGGTCCTGCTTTTTGTTCTGCTCCATCCTCTAAAGATCCTGAACTCCATCATCTTATGGTCACCACCCTGACCAGTTTTTCCTTAATAGTAAGTATGAGGTTCAGCAAAGCATGAAGACTAAGGCATGTGAGACTTCTTCC
>NW_010164364.1:0-12159 GCF_000695765.1 Mesitornis unicolor | reverse complement strand
TCCAATCCCTAACGTTCTGTGATTCTGTATGCTGCCTTCTGGGAGCTAAAGTCCGAGATGTTGCTGAGAGGGTGGCACAACTTGTCAAGAGCACAGACTACTATTCACTGTTACTCTGTCATGTGGGTATGAATGACACCACAAGCCAGAACCTGGGCAGAATCAAGGAAGACTACAAAGACTTGGGGACACAATCAAAAAGTATTGGTGCCTAAGTTATCTTTTCTTCCATTTTACCAGTTAAGGATGCAGCCAGAAATAGATGTGCAATGCAAATCAACTTCTGGATTTATGGCTGGTTGTTATGGTTTAAGGATTAACAGCCTGAAAAGGAAGGACAGATGGTATCTGCAGGACCCTGAGGGGTCAGAGATCTGTGTTTGTTCCCTCCCCTTTCTGGCCACAGTCTAAAAAATCTAGGAGGCCTGAGGTTTCACGGGCTTTTCCTGGCTTCCTGGGCTGCTTCTTGTTGCATCTCTGGATGACTGGAGCTACCTCCTCATGCTTGCGGCATCCACCACCATCCACCACTGCAGTCCCTGGTGACAAGTCACAGTGGTCATGAGGCATTTCTTGGACATTTCTACTCAGGACTACTGGAATTGGGTTTTGTATATAGTTAAATATTCTTTGTCCCTTATTATTTCCCTTTTCTTTTCCCCAATTGTTTTTCATTAAACTTGTTATAGTCTTAACTTCTAACCTTGTGTGAAGCATCTCTATTCCTTTTTTTTTGATCCTCCCCTGGGAAGGTGGGTGCCCTGAGCCCTAAACGGAGACACTGGTGCAGTTGTGAGGATTTTGGCTTTTAATGACAACAGGACATTCTTTGAAGACTATAACCTGTTTGGGAGGGAAGGGATCCAACTGTCTAAAAGAAGCAAGGGCATCTTTGGCAGCAGGCTGGGAAACTTGGTGAGGTAGGCTTTAAACTGAAGGACTTGGGTGGTGGGGTCCAAAGTGGCAACACTCACGCCACTGCAACCAACTGGGGAAAAAGCCAGGCCAACCAGAGCAGCAACAAATGCACCTTATGTACACATGGTGGGACAACTCATATGACTAGAGGACCACGATAGATGGCTATAGGCTGTTTCATAAAGACAAGCAGGAAAGAGGAGGAGGAGTCGCACTCTATGTTAAGGAGAGCCTTGAACATATAGAAGTCAACTATGACAATTGTGGAAGCCCTATTGAATGCCTCTGGGTCAGGATCAGAGGGGTTGTCTCCAAGGGGGATCTTACAGTAGGTATCTGTTACAGACCCTCAAACCAAGACTGCAAGGCCAACAAAGCAATATTTGGGTCACTTAAGTAAGTTTCAGGTCAATAAAACCTGTTTCTTATGGGTGACTTCAACTACCCAGATGTTTGTTAGAAGAATGATACGGCAGCTCACGTCATCCATCAAGTTCCTGGAATGTGTAGAGGACTGCTTCCTCATACAAATGTTAGATGTGCCAACCAGGAATGAGGCACTGCTGGACTTGCTGCTCACTAACCAAGAAAACCTGCTTTGTAATATCTCGGTTAGTGATAGCCTTGACTGCAGTGATCACAATATTGTGGAGTTTGGGATCCTGCTGAGCATGCTAAAGGTTAGTACTAAGACAAAGGTTTTAGATTTTTTAAAGAGCAAACTTCAGGTCACTCAGAGGTCAATTGGGAGGGATTCTGTGGGAAGCTTCCATAAAGAATAAAGGAGCTAGCAAGTGCTGGGAGATTTTCCAAGAACACTCTCCTGGAAGAGCAAAAATAGTTCATCCCCTTTAAAGGTAAGGGCAGTAGGTGGAGCAAGAGACCCCCCTTGGCTTAAATGTGAACTTCTGAGTCTGCTCAAAACCAAGAGAGAAGCGTACCAGAGATGGAAAATTGGAAGAATACCATTGAGAACTACAAGGGCATTGCCTTAGCGTGCAGAGATGCAGTTAAAGCAAAAGCTCAGCTCAAATAAAAATTGGCCAGATATGTCAAAAGCTACAAGAAAGGGTTCTTCAGGTACAAAAACAACAAGCAGAAAAAGAATGAAAATATTGACCCACTGTGAATTAGTCACCAACAACACTGAAAAGGCAGAGGTTCACCTCTGTCTTTACCAGCACTGTTGGGGCCCAAGCCTTGGGAACAAAAATCCAGGTCGATGCAAACACAGACTCACAGTCAGTGAAGGAAGAGTTGGTATGTGAACTATTACAAGATCTTGACCCCTACAATTCAATGGGCCCTGACAGTATACACCTGAGTGTGTTAAGAGAGCTGGCTGACATTGTGAGACTGCTGTCCATAATCTTTGAGAAGTTGTGGAGACCAGAGAACATCCCAGAAGACTGGAAGAAGGCTAATGTCACCCCCATCTACAAGAAGGGCTTAAAGGATCATCCAGGAAACTATAGGATCATCAGCCTTACTTCAGTCACTCAGAAAATTATGGAACGTTATGGGGGCTATCACAAGTCAAATGAAGCACGTGTTTGGGAAAAGCCAGCATGGATTCACCAAGGGCAAATCATGCTTGAGAAACCTGATCACATTCTATGACAAAGTAACCTGTTCGGTTGATGTTGGGCAAGCAATAGACATCATCTACCTGGATTCCTCCAAGGCTTTTGTTGTGGTTTAGATAGCTGTTCTATCACCTGATGATTACTCTCCACCTGGGGAGGGTAATCAGGAAAAGGAAAGGAGACCCGTGGGTTGAAATAAAAACAGATTTAATAAAATAATAAAAAAACCAGTATTAACAACAGTATTAATATAAAGGACACAGAGTAATACTCAGCCAATATAGTGGAGGAGTAGGCCTCAGAGGTAGGACTGTAGACAAAGACCCTCTTGGGATGACAGCCAAAGAAGGAGGGCCATTCCCAGCAAACTCCCCAATTTATAGCGAGCATGACACTTATGGTATGAAATAATTTTCATGGGTCAGCTTGGGGTCAACTGCCCTGGGTTTCTGCTTCCCCCAGCCTCTGCACTTGTTTATCTCAAGACTGCTAAAGACCTTGAGCATCACATACCAGTGCTGGCCAAAAAGTAAAACAAAGTGCCTTATTACTTTATTCCCATAAACCAGACTATTGTATTCCTTTTAGAATTGCAGCTTTCCTGAACGGACAACTGATTCTATGGTTCTACCTCAGCAAAACCAGGACAGCTTTCAATATGGTTTCCCACATCCTCCTCCTAGAGAAACTGATGCATTACAGTCTAGACAAGTGGTCTTTGTGTTGGGTGGGGAACTGGCCGAGAGGCCGCACCCAGAGGGTGGTGGTAAATAACTCCTTTTCAAAGTGGCAACCTGTCACAAGTGGGGTCCCCCAGGGATTGACATCGGGCCCAACACCGTTTAATATCTTCATAAGTTATCTGGTTAATGGGATCAAGCGTACCCTGATGAAGTTTGCCAATGATAGCAAACTGAGTGGGGAAAAGGACACTTTGGAAGGAAGTGCCAGCCTGCAGGAAGACCTGGGATAGGCTGGAAGAGTGGACTAACAAGAACCTTATGAAGTTCAAGAAAGAAAAATATAAGGTCTTGCACCTGGGAAAACATAATCCAGGAGTGCAGCAGTCTGGGATCTACCCAGCTGAGGGGCAGCTCTGTGGAAAGGGAGCTGGGGGTCCTGGTAGACAAGCTTAATATGAGTGAACAGTGTGCTGCTGTGGCAAAGAAAGCCAACAGGATGCTGGGTTGCATCAACAAGGGCATCAGCAGCAGAGATAAAGAAGTCATTATCCCTCTCTACTTAGTGTTTGTCAGGCCACACCTGGAATACTGCGTTCAGTTTTGGTCCCTGCTATACAAAGAAAGATGTGGACAGGCTGGAGAGGGTCCAGAGAAGGGCCACAAATATGTTCAAAGGACTGGGAAGCCTGCCATCCTGCCATATGAGGAAAGGCTAAGAGAACTGGGTTTCTTCAGCCTTGAGAAAAGAAGGCTTAGAGGAGACCTTATCACCATGTTCCAATATTTAAAGGGTAGCTACAAAGAAGATAGAGACTCCCTTTTTACAAGGGGTCACATGGAAAAGACAAGGGGTAACAGGTACAAGTTACTCTTGGGGAGTACTCTGATTGGACACAAGAGGAAAATTTTTCACAGTGAGAACAATCAGCCATTGGAATAATCTCCCCAGAGAAGTGACGGATTCCCCAACATCAGACACTTTTAAGATTCAGCTGGAAGGGGTGCTGGGTCATCTTGTCTCAACCATGCTTTTGCCAAGAAAGGTTGGATCAGATGATTCTTGAGGTCCCTTCCAACCTGGTATTCTATGAACTCATTCATTTGGAGATTGCAGTAGCTGAAAGAAAATATCTTTTCAACTAGAAGTCACACAATCGCTAGCCCTTGTTCTTGTGGGGGACTTCAACTTACCCAATGTCTGCTGGAAATACAACACAGCAGAGAGGAAACAGTGTAGGAGATTCCTGGAGTGCGTGGAAGGTAACTTCCTGACACAGCTGGTAAGTGACCCTACCAGGGGAGGTGCCTCACTTAACCTGCTGTTTACAGAGAAGTACTGGTGGGAGATGGGGTGGTCAAAGGCTGGCTTGGGCTTAGCGACCATGAAATGAGTTCTGGATTCTTGGTGAAGTAAGGAGAGGGGGTAGCAAAACCACCACCATGGACTTCCAGAGGGCAGGCTTTGGCCTGTTCAAGACATTGGTAGAGAGAGTCCATTGGGAGAGATTTCTGAAGGGCAATGGGGTCCAGGAAGGGCGGACTTTCTTTAAGAAGGAAGTCTTAAAGGCACAGGAGCAGGCTGTCCCCATGTGCCTTAAGACGAACTGGTGGGGTAGACAACCAGATGGGCTGAGCAGGGAGCTTTTGCTAGAACTCAGGAAGGAAAGAAGGAAAAAAGAAAAAAAAAATAAGGGAGAGCATATCGCTTCTGAAAGAAAGGGCAGGCAACACAAGAAGAGTACAGGAATCTTAGGTCATGCAGAGAGAAAATTAGGAAAGCAAAAGCCCAGCTAGAACTCAATTTGTCATAAGAGATAATAAAAAATGTTTTTACAAGTATGTTAGCAACAAAAAGAGAGCATAAGAGAATCTCCATCCTTTAGTGGATACAGAGGGGAGCATTGCCGCCAAGGATGAGGAAAAGGCTGAGGTACTTAATGCCTTCTTTGCCTCAGTCTTTGATAGTCAGACCAGCTATCCTCAAGGTATTCTGGATCAATGGGCTGAGGTCAACTGTATGAGCTTCAACAAGGCTAAGTGCCAGGATCCTGCACTTCGGTCACAGTAACTCCATGCAGCACTACAGGCTTGGGGAAGAGTAGTTGGAAAGTTGAGTAATTCTGCTTGGGAAAATTTTTGTTTTAACTTCCACTTAGGTTTCTTGAAAGCAGGAACTTAGAATAGTGGCTTTTAATTTATCTTTTTAATCTTTTGTGGAAAGTATGAAAGATATGATTTTATGCAGCAAATTCAAGCCTGCTGACAAAGAGCTGGCTTTACTTAACTATCTTTTGTGGTCCAGACTATTAAATCAACAAAGCAAATTAAATCCACAGAAATTACAGTCTTGTATTAACATCAGCTTTCAAGAACATAAACAGTGGTAAGGGACCTTGGTGCAAGAAGCCACTTTACACTTGCTGGAAAAAGGAAGTACAATGCACCCTAGTACACCCTTTTTACCTACAGAGAAGTAAGGTCTGCTCAAGTTCTTCATGTCTTGTTCTACAAAATACATAGGATGAGCAAAGAGATGGGAAACCAGATTGTTATTCAGTTGGCATCAATGTTTCACTTCTGCATTCTTTGTTCTACCTGGAGCTTGTGTTGCAGTTCACCTATTACTGCCCTTTGTTGCTCATTAAGCTTTCTTAATGCTAGCTAACTAATATGTATTTACTCCTATTCAAGTTTGCAACCAAATGCTTTCAAGAACACTACACAAAATGCTTTTCTTAGATTTGTCAGTTTCTCAGAGCATTGCTATAAAGTTTTTGTGCTTATACTTACTTGCTATCCAGGTATTTATCTGTGATATTTCACCTAGAACTACTGAAAACATGCCAGAGTAGTGATTTCAAGTATATAAAAAACTGGAGAGCAGACTTCACAGTAATTATTACACAGAAATTCTAAAATCAAGCAGCAAGATTAGATTACAGTGTTTATGTTAGTCTACGACATTCACCATGCTTGGCACTAGCACAGATTTATAGCTTCAGAGGTTGCTAACATGGCCAAGGAAAGTCCAAATAGTGCAACAAGTTATTAAACTGTGAAAATACAAGAGATTCACTTCTACTTGTGGCCAAATAGAACTTCAGGCTCAGCACCTGCAGCGATGGAAAGATTTCTGGTCATCTACCAGTCATGAAGAGACTCAACAGTGGAAAGGAACACAGGAGCATGGCAAATTGGCCATTTCTTTCCCACATGCTTCAGAAATACTTATTCACAGCCAGTCACAGGGAATATAACAACTACAATTCCTTACCACAGTGCTAGCCAGTGTATACAATCTAAGATTTCCAGTTAGCCCCTTCTCCAGCCCTCCTATTGCTACAGGCTTTCTACAACTTCTGCAATTCATACTAAGAGTTTCTTTAAAACAATATAAAGCAGCATCCATGAGGCTGTGTATTTCTGTAAAGCCAGCCCTGATCCACTGCTTCTCTTTACTTTCCAAAGAAGTGATGGTGGCTCCCTAGATCTGGCTATGCTTAATTGTGATCAGGACTGTCATCCCAGAGCAACAACCATGGAAGCTTAAACAGACATCAAAGAGAGGAAAAAAGGCCTTGCTACATTTGTAAAGTGTCATATTTTTCAAGTTACATACTTTTCAAACATTCATCGTCGTTATTACCAACTTTATCACCAATGCTGCTGCCTACATTTGTCACTGTATCTGCCTTCATCTCTCCTTTTCTACCTACTTTTGCAAGTCTGACTTTCTCTGCAGTTTCTTCCCAACAACAATTCTCAATTACTTTCTCAACTTGTTTTGCTTCTCTTCCTAGCATTCTGAATGGAACAGGATCACTAAAAGCCTAGCAATAATAATTTGCCATCAATAGTAGCTATTTTGTTGCTGACTTTATTCCCATTCTGCAGAATTCATATTTCCAGACCATTTGAAGACTAAATGCAGCTTCACTTCCCTGGTTACAGTTAGATATCTGTCTGTGATCGCAGCTGCAGGAATTTTCCTGCTAGTGAAAATAATTTAGAATTATGGAAAACTTGAAGAAAGGGGGGGGTGGGGGATGACAACACAAACGAAAACAAACCGCATCAAAAACAGGGGCAAGTCATACTAAGGTAGCCCATAAGCATCAAACACCTTTCAAAATAATTATTTTAATAATGAAAATAGGCTGGACAGAAAAAGGGCTCAATTCTTTAATATTTGAAGCCTTCATCCTTCATTTACAAAAACAGTTTCCTGATAGCAAATGGCAAGCATATAAGTAGGTTTTCTGAGATCTATCTGTGAATTAGGCTATAAGATTAATGACAGATAAAAGCTTAGGGAGAAAAAAAGTTTAACATTTTAAAACTTTTTTAAAGGTTTAAAATGTGCTCAGCAGCAAATTTAAGATGCAGAACAAAGTCTCACTTCACAGGCAACTATCATGTTTTAAGTAATTTGCATCTTCCTGATATTTACTTATAATAAAGTTGTCTGGATGCTTTTTTGATATTTAGTTGGTTTAGTCTTATGAGAATTGCTACAGCTTTTGGATAACTTTGATATACTGGTATTTACAAAAGGTCAGTTTGATACACAGTATTATTCCTGCATTATCTTTAGCTAGGTGGCTCATTTCAAGTAGTAAAAAGCTTCATAAATACAAAGTCATAAGAGTTGTTCCTAATAAGTTAATTTTTATTGGAGGTCTTATTTATAACTCTCTAAAAGTTCAGAAGACTAGCTTTGTTCACTGTTTTATTTTGTTCATGTTCCTCTACTCAACTGACAAGGCTTGTTTTGGGTTTGGTTGGTTGTTTTGTTTGGGTTTTGTTGTTTAAAATTAGTTTTAATATAAGTAATCAGGAATATTTTGCCACTTACTAGAAGAAACCCAAAATCTGTTTGCTAACTAGACAAGTACCATCTTTACTGGAAGCAGAAATCTAACAACAATTAAAAAACCGAACATTCCAAGTTATTCACAAGATTCAAAGTTTATCAACTTTTCTAGAATATTTCTAGGTATACACGGAAGCTCAACATTAAAAAAAAAAAAACCAAACCAACACAGAAGTCATTAGTTTCTTCAGTTTTACTGCTTATATGTTTCCTAGAGATTTGCACCTAATATCACGTAAACACTTCTCTCTTCTACCCCCATTTATTCACTATGCTACATGCAAGCTTAATGGCCAGTATGTGTTGAATGATAGCTGGCCATTATGTTGTTGTCGGATTTCTTCACTTGGGACAATAATTTAGACCTATCCCCCCTATCCAACTGTCTGTTTTCACAAAGTCTACAGAACTGTCTTCTTTATGACCTCTGACTAATGGAATCAACTAACAGGTTCAACAGGCTGTGATCAGAAAGAGGGAGAAACACACAGACAGATGGGTAGACTGACAGCATGAACACAACCACTTCTATTTGTAAGTTTGCCTTGCCTTCTTAAATCTGCAGCATTCATCATATTCCCAATTCTAGAAATATTAACTTCCTCGTGCAATAGATACTTGTTGAACTTATCAGTGTTCTAGAATAAGAATTTAATTCCACCCCTACTGGTGCCTGGAAAAGGGGAAACACACCCATTTTTAAAAAGAGTAGAAAGGAGGACCCTGGGAACTACCGACCTGTCAGCCTCACCTCTGTGCCTGGGAAGATCATGGAACAGTTCCTCCTGGAAGCTATGCTGAGGCACATGGAGGACAGGGAGGTGATTTGAGACAGCCAGCATGGCTTTACTAGGGGCAAGTCCTGCCTGACCACCTAGTGGCTTTCTACAATGGAGTGGCTGCATCAGTAGACAAGGGAAGAGCTATGGATGTCATCTATCTGGATTTCTGCAAGGCCTTTGACACGGTCCCCCACAACATCCTTCTCTCTAAAATGGAAAGATACAGATAAGGAATTGGCTGGATGGTCGCATCCAGAGAGTAGTGGTCAATGGCTCGATGTCCAAATGGAGATGGGTGACAAGTGGTGTCTCTCAGAGGTCCATACTGGGACCAGTGCTGTTTAATATCTTTATCAATTATATAGACAGTGGGATCGAGAGCATCCTCAGCAAGTTTGCAGGTTACACCAAGCTGTGTGGTGCAGTTGACATGCCAGAGGGATGGGATGCTATCCAGAGGGACCTGGACAAGTTGGAGAGGTGGGCCCATGTGAACTTCATGAGGTTAAACAAGGCCAAGTGCAGAGTCCTGCACCTGGGTTGGGGCAATCCTCATTATCAATACAGGCTGGGGGATGATGTGATAGAGAGCAGCCCTGAGGAAAAGGACTTGGGGGTACTGGTGGATGAAAAGCTGGGCATGAGCCAACAATGTGCGCTTGCAGCCCAAAAGGCCAATTGCATCCTGGACTGCATCAAAAGAAGTGTGACCAGCAGGTTGAGGGAGGTGATTCTACCTCTCTTCTCTGCTCTGCAGCCCAGAATGCCAATCACATCCTGGGCTGCATCACAAGAAGCATGGCCAGTAGATTGAGGGAGGTGATTCAACCCCTCTACTCTGGCGAGACCTCACCTGGAGTACTGCATCCAGCTCTGGAGTCCTCAGTACAAAAAAGACATGGACCTGCTGCAGCAGGTCCAGAGGAGGGCCACAAAAATGATCTGAGGGCTGGAGCATCTCTCCTATGGGGATAGGTTGAGAGAATTGAGGTTGTTCAGCCTGGAGAAGAGAAAGCTCTGGGGAGACCTTATTGTGGCCTTCCAGTACCTGAAGGGGGCCTACAAGAAAGCCGGGGAGGGACTGTTTACAAGGGCATGTAGCGATAGGACAAGGAGCAATAGTTTTAAACTAGAAAAGGGTAGATTTAGATTTGACATTAGGAAGAAGTTCTTCAAGATGAAGGTGGTAGATCACTGGAACAGGTTGCCCAGAGAGGTGGTGGAGGCCCCATCCCTGGAGATATTCAAGGTCAGGCTTGATGGGCTCTGAGCAACCTGATCTAGTAACAATGTTCCTGCTCACTGCAGGGGAGTTGGACTTGATGACCTTTAAAGGTCCCTTCCAAACCAATTCATTCTATGACTCTATAATTGTAAGTTCACTGTTATCCTCATCTTGCAGCAGGGAAGCTCTAACCAGGCTTTTCCAATCAAGTGAACCCTCTATACATCCTAGAACACCAGCAATCAACATTGGAGGGGTGATTTTTTTATTTTTTTTTTTAATTAGGAAAACAGCTGGGAAAACTGTACTTTCACTTTGGAAAACAAACCTGAAGTTAACACTTTCCATTATACTGCTTTTACAACTCAACAAAAAAAGGAAGCCTCACAAGAATTAAGTCCACTGTTCCAACTTCAGAGATAGCCTAGTTCAGGGATTATACAGCATATATTATGCATGCACACCCTGCACTTCATAGACACAAGTTTTACTTTAACATTTCAACACAATCTGTTTCAGCTTTTGACACTTCAGATAAGTTTTGATGGGAAAAAAGAGTAATGGATGCTGATAGAGCTTAAATAGTATTAAAACTGTATTGGGTAACACATATACATCATTGTTACAGTTATTGAATGAAGGTAACTGATTCTAAGAGCAGATTACGCATCTGTAAAAAAGCACGGCCAGTCCTCCTAAATAATGGTCTACTTGCTCACCAGGAAGCTTTGGCACATAGTTAAAACATAAACTAGTTCTAATAAACAAAACACAGGAGAACACATAGCCAGGGACCAAGAGTGCTTACCTTGACTCTCCACTATTGTTTCTTACAATGTCTTCATCACTGTGCCCATTCATTGTAAATATTAAGAAGTTTAAAAGATAAATAGAATTCCACTCAGATTAGAAGGCAGATGTCAAGAATCTACTTTTTGGTACTCTGTTTTCCAGGCGACTTGTTTACTTAACTGTTCTCTGCAGGTATTGAAGATTTTTCCCAAATTACCTAAAGTAGTAAAGAAAAATGTTGAGATAATTTGAAATATTTGATGGTTGCAACTGAAAGATACTGAAAATAACCTGTCCTGTCACAACAACACTGAGTTGTAGGGAGTATCTATTACATTTGACATCTTCTTTTTAAATGAAAAACAGCTTTTAGTATGCCATAGTATTGTCTTAAGAACAACCAGATCTAATTTTTAAAGGAAAATGGTCTCCCCATGGTCTCTAAGATCTGATTAACAAAATTATTTCATGCACAAAACAAACATATCAAAGCATTTCCAGACACAGACATAATGTTTACATCCAGTTGGGGGTAGAGGCAGGAAAATAAAGACTGTCCCATTTTTTAAAATTGTCTCAACTACATCAAGTTAACAAGATCCCACAGATGGAGTGATTATTTCATATACATGAACATCTTCAATCAGATCTCTACTGTGTCAGATGCACCCATAAAAAGTTTAGGCTCACTTTAAATGGAGTACAAGTATGAATTCACTGATAATCAGCTAAAGAGCAGCGCCTCTCACAGATTTAGTGGAGTGAAAGCGATTAGGAGCTCGCCTGCAGGTTGCCCGCCTCGAGGTGCTCTCCTCTAATACAGCCCGATCTACAGCTCATGATGGAGACGGGGGCTGCCTCGTTCCGGGATGGAAAAAGCCCTGCGCTCGGGCACCATCTCAAGACACCAGGGCCACTCTAGCCAGCAAACAAAGGCGATGACGGAAGAAAAGTGATAGGAAAGAGCCCTGAAACCCCAAAGAGACCGCGAAGCGACGTTGGGGCTCCCGTGGCAGTGAGCCGAGCAGCTTGGTGGTTCTTCGCGGATCGGCCACTGCTGCCCAACGAGGCCAAGCTCCGCTCTGTCTGTCCTCCCGTGCCCAGGGTGCGAAAACCCTGCCGTCTCCGGGACCAGCACTCCCTGGGCCCCAGGAAACATCTTTAGTGGCCACGAAACTCTCTCCTTGTCGCCCACTGCCTGCTCAGCGACGATTCCCCCCGACCACCCGCACCGTGCTCTCGCAGACTCCCGTGACCGACCGCTCCCACGGCGCTCTCGGGGAGAGCTCAGGCCAGGGCT
>NW_010164363.1:0-2064 GCF_000695765.1 Mesitornis unicolor | reverse complement strand
TGGGGTCTGCTTTGTATCCGCACGTCAGTTTCCCATGAAGTCATAAAAGTATCAGCATATGGAACTTCATCCCATTTCCCAGGTTGACAACAGAACAACATTAATTAAAGCAAAGTATTATAGTTTAAAGTACCCTTTGTTAGCCATTTCTCCCCGTCATCCAGCTTACACATCTTCTACCACTGATTACAATATTTTAGCAAAGTTTTCTTATCTACATTTCCCCCTGGGGGTCCTCCGATCTCCTTCCAATGTGCCAGAATGCAACCCAGTGGACTTTTCTTTACAATCCCTCCACTCTGGCTTCCCCCCATTCTAGTCTGATTTATTCCTTAAATGCAATTGACTTACCTGAGGGATTGTCAATTTAGTAAGGTTTCTACCACAATACTGTAACCTGATAGATGAGATAATATAAGAAATCGATATACATGTATATTGACTAACTAGCTAGGAAGAATCTGCATAAGGATAACAGGATTTTAGTCTGTCTGAGGCCCACTTGGATGACTCTGCCTTTTGAGACAGAGGCATAGATAAGAAGTTAATGAATCACCCTACTCAGACCAACTTGAGGAGTCAGGCTTTGTGAAAACAGGTGCACAGGAACCTGAAAGATAAGAAGACTCCATGAAGACACAGCTTAAGTGACTATTCCTCAGACCACTGGAAGACCATTCCGCATGCTAATCGAGGGTGCACAATTACTATGCAGATATTTTAATTAGTTATAGGAAATGTAGTGTATATGTAAACTTTTTACTGGAAATGTAATAGATATGTAAACTTTTAATGTCATGAATATGTATGTGTAAGGCACATATAAGCTACTGGCAACCGCTAATACTTTGAGCATACAATTATGAAATGATGCATGTATGCTCCCAACGCTGAATTAAAGAATGTCTTGCTTTCTAACTCCTACAAATTGGTCTTAGAAAGTTATTGAGCCGATATTTTGGTAACAGGTAGAGTGTGGATCAGAAAATAATACCCTGATATTATCAGTAAAGAAGTGGAATGGGCTTTTGGGGTTGTCCATGCCCATAGAGCAATTTGGAAAGAATGAGGATTGTTGATCACACAAGGAAAGCAGATTAAACATACGGAAGAGATACTTTGTCTATTGGAGGCAGTACAATTGCCAGCTGAGGTTGCTATCATGCACTGTCAGGGACACCTGAAAGGTAACACTGATCCAGAAAGAGGTAATCAAATGGCTGACTATGAGTCTAGACAAGCGGCAAAAAGAACGCAGAGAGATCAAATTTTAGCATTGGTCCCAGATAACAGAGACAAAGGTTTAGATAGCCAAGAGAATGTTGAATACTCTAGATAACAATACTAATACAGGAAATCAGATACAGTTAGGAACCATTGGGAAAGGAAATACACATGGAGATCATTGGCAAATAGACTTTTCTGAACTCCCAAGAAAAGGGGAGTATAAGTACCTATTGGTACTTACAGATACATTTTCTGATTGGCCAGAGGCTTTTACCTGTAGAACAAATAAAGCCAGAGAAGTGACAAAGGTACTGTTAAATGAGATTGGAGCGCCCACTGTAATATCATCAGACAGAGGTACACATTTCAGTGCACATGTGATACAATAAATCAGTAAATTATTGGGAATTAATTGGGAATTACACATTCCATACAGACCACAGGCCAGCAGACAAGTGGAGAAAATGAATAAGCAAATTTGAACTGCTATCAAGCCAATTAACCCAGGGGATTGGGTATATGTTAAAACTTTTTCAGGTAACCCACTGGAAGAAAAGTGGACAGGACCATTTCGGGTATTGCTGACCACCTTTACTGTGGTAAAAATTAAGGAACAACCAGCTTGGAAACATTATTCTAGAATAAGGAAGCGGTAAAATCATGGAAGTCAGAGTCCTTGGGACCTCTAAAGTTAAAACTTTTCAGATAATAATACTGTGTTTGGGACGTTCAGGATTTCAATGGGAACCAAATATCCATGTTAGTCTTATGGAAGAATTCTCATTTTCCCAAACATTCTGGGGAAAGGATACCTTTAATTGGTGTTCCTATTCCCCC
>NW_010164362.1:92388-111153 GCF_000695765.1 Mesitornis unicolor | reverse complement strand
ATATACTATATATATTATATTTAATTTATTTTTCCTTAAAACAACTGTATTTTTAAGACCCTCCAAACAATATATTTTTCCTTGTAATCCACTATTTCTGATTCTGCCTAGACCACATGATAAATGTAGCAGCAATCCCACTTCTGCTATAGACTGCTCGCACAATCTAAGACAGGTAAGAGCGCAGGAAAATAGGGCACTAGAGCTTATCAATGTACAGCTGTCAAACCTTGATTCATCTCAAGGTTTGGTAGCTTCTGGACAAACGCTCTATGGTTGAAATCCCATTGCAGAAAAAGGCTTTCAAGGCGAAATAGTATTTCATTTTCATTATCATGAAAGAAAAGAAGAAATGCCTGCAGTAGCAGGATGTCACAGCGGTATGTTCAGACTGGCAATTCTGTGACACTGTTAAGTGTAAATACAGCGGTGTTCATTCCTGTCTTCCCTTCCTCCTGATCCCCATTTCTTTCCTTTCCCCTCTCTGCTCTCTGCCAGCAAACAGGAGTCATAAACAGGAAATGTTGCACCAAAAGATGTGCTTGTGAGGCGTTATTCAGAACATCACCTTCACTGGAAGTAAAAGCCACCACTTTGTCTCAGGTACCTTATGAGGAAAGGCAGAAAATGGAGAAATAATCTTATTGACACATATTAAGCATAATGATATTTTTTACAGATTAAAGAACCAAATTGCACCATTTTGTCTGGTGCAAATGAACTCTCTCCTGGAAGAGGCCTGTCCTCTGTCTCTAACCACAGAGCCACAAAGATGCTGGAGGGAGTGGAGCATCTCCTGCTGAGGAGCGGCTGAGGGAGCTGGGGCTCTTGAGCTTGGAGCAGAGGAGACTGAGGGGTGCCCTCATTCCTGGGGATCCATTGGGAAAGGGCAGTGTCAGGAGGAAGGAGCCAGGCTCTGCTCTGGGATGGCCAATGCCAGGACAAGGGGCAATGGTCCCAAGCTGGAGCACAGGAGGTTCAAGCTGAAGATGAGGAGAAACTTTGTGAGTGTGAGGGTGGCAAAGCATAGCCCAGGCTGCCCAGAGAGGTTGTGGAGTCTCCTTGTGTGCAGACACCCAAAGCCCTGGCCGTGTTCCTGTGTGACTGCTCTGGTGATCCTGCTCTGGCAGGGGTTGCACTGGGGGAGCTTTCCAGGTCCCTTCCAACTCCTCATATTCTGTGATATTATTAATGGATGGAGATTAATTGCTTGATGTCACAATTAAACTGGGGACAGTTTTTCATTGATCTGGGAAAAGCAAAACACTTAAAGTGGCCACAAACTGCATCTCCAAGACACAAGAGAGAACTCAGTTTCCAGAAAAGTTTGTCTCTGACCTCTTGGATCCACGGTAAAGCTTAAGCCTAAAACATCTGCTGCAAGAGAGACTTCAGAGAAACCTAATTAGCACCATGTCCAGGGATGACGAGAGCAGATGTGTCCTGGATAAAGCCACTGACAGGAGATTGCTTTGTTATGCCAGTGTAATTCTAGTTTGGAATGAAAAAGGTTTAGAAAAAGTCTTCATTGAAAAAAACCATGGAAGATTTAAATGGCAAATTATGGCAAAGGAGGAAGAGAATCACATCTCAGACCGAAAAAGAAGGTGAAAGGAGGAATCCCATTCTCATTTACAGTGCAAGTGTGAAGGTTAATATATTAAAACACGGCTGAAGACGTCCTAGTGAACAGACTGAGCTGTCAGGAGTGTTTGAGAGACTGCTGATGGTGTTGGCTGCGATTAAAGCCCAAATAACGTCCTCAAAACACTGAAAGTAGGTATCTGTCTTTTCTGCTTGTATCCAGCAGCAGATCAAGCTGCAAACCAGCTTGGAATACGGCTTACTCCACTGCTCGTGGTGTTCAGAGCAAGATCACTGCATTCTGCACTAAACCGCTCTGCCTCCCAAACAAGAAGAAATCCAGCACACTTTTCTTTTAAACGTTGCCATTTGACCACTCTGCAGCCCCCTTAAATAAAACCAAACTCAGACCCAGCTTTGAGTGCAGGAGATTAATCCCTTGCATCGCATTTATAGCACAGCCTTTAAGGTGATTCTCACTTTACTGATTGGCATTGCCCAAATCTATGTCATTGCCTCCCCAAAGAGCTGAACTCACAGACATAAACAAAAAATACCAAGCTCATCGTGTTCAGATCTGCTTCTCAGCATCTGCGCTGCCTCCCTTCCCAACCAACCTTTGCTGATGGGCTTTTCAGAATCATTTTCTGAATGACTGAAGAGACGCTCCAAGTTTTGCGATACACGTCTGAAAGATTAATGCTTTGATTAAAAGCACCTTGATAGAATTTTCTGAGAGAAAATTGCTCATAAGCACGTGTGCCCCCTTGTTTTTTGATCCTAGGTTGGTTTCCTTGCTTACAGTGAGACAGAGAAGGAAAGGAAGAGAATGGAGATGCTGAAACCACATGTGTGACGTTAAATGGGAGGTGGCAGCACAGAACAAGCCGGGAAAATCCAGCTTCGTGTTCATTTCAGTGCAAAGCTTGGACAACAGTTCCCCTCCTTCGCCAGAGTTCACAGGTTCCCATAAATAACAAGTGATTTCACTGCGCCGTCCACTAAATATTTCACTCGCGAGAGGCCGCGTTTCAGGAACGAAAACAGATATGACAGAGATGGCAAGCAACACGCTCATTTATTTTGACTTACAATTAAAAATTTGTCACCTCAGTGTAACTAAACGGTCCCAAGAAGATTGATTTTTCTCCCTATCAAGGAGAGGCACGCACTGGAACAATCTTTCGATCACGCATTTATGGAGTAACCAGTGTCTGGTGGGTAGGGAGGAAGCTGGCAATAAGGCCTCCTGAATTTTATTTTAAGCTCAGCCATTGATCTCGACGTTGCTCTTGGCAAGTGGCTTTTTGTGTTAGAGTCGATCTGAGCACAAAATGCTGTAAATAATGCAGGTGTGCTGAGGTCTATTTACTCTCTGTAAATCATTTTGCACGATTTAAGCAAAATAGATGCCTAAAATGTGACAGGAGATATGCAAAATCCCAACTGGACAAGAAAACCCAGTGCTGCGTTTATGGAGGTTTCAAGGGTCAGCCTCTAAACAAGCAATTTTCAATTATAATTCGCATCCTACTGGCATCTCCCCGATTTTTGTCATTAAAACGTTTCCTTCACTCAATGACAAAATGACAGATTCTGTTAAGTGCTAATGGTAAGGGCAGCTGATTTTTTTTTCCCATTTTTTTTTAGTTTCATGCCTGATTTTCCATCAACTTCAATCCCGAGTAGTCCTTTTACATTATGATTTTGCATTCACTTTGAACAGACATAAATGAGAATATGGGGTCCAAAGTAGTGAAGAAGCAAGCTTTAGATGCAGAAATCTGAACAGTCCTGCAACTGTTATTTAACATTCATTTCAGTATCCTGAGATGGGAAGGAAGGAGACACCCCATAAGTGATACAAATATGAAGGCAGAAGGCTGGTTTCAGTCGGTAATTTCTGTGCTGCTTATACATAATAGCATTAGAAAAATAAGATATTAAGTTATGCATCAGCCTTGGAAGGATGCTTCATGCTCAAGAGGCAATAAGAAAGAAGTCTTCAAGATGTTTAACAAAATACAGGCATAGCCAAAAAGGAAGGCAGCAAAGTATCAGTAAAATACCCAAGAAAACAACGGGAGCCATTATGCTGAAAAGTGTAAAAGAAACTTGGATTTGGTGCTGAAAGAAATACAGGCTAAGAAGGTATTAGAGAAGGGATGCAGGAAATCAGGAAAGCTTGTGGACAACTTGTCTTGAGTGAAATAACAGATTACAAACAGGCAGCGGCCGCAGCTTCAGGCAAGAAGCAAATGCTAAAAACAAGAGCTGACAATACTGTAAAATGAGTAGAGATTTCAAAAGAAGGAGCAAGAGGAGTAAAACCAAGGATGTAAAGCATTTTTCTTTCTGAACTCCTGTTGTGTCTTGTGGTTTGCTGATGTACCTCTTGTGATATTTATCCTTTGTACCTCTCATCTTTCCTCTCCTCACCTTTTCTGCAGTGTTTGGCAGCAGTCTCTCAGTGTTTTGCCACTCCTCTGTCTCACATTCCCTCAAATGTTTCCTCTGCAAACACAACTCAGGCTCCATCCACGATGTCTCATCGCTCTTCTCCATGCTCCAGACCTATCCTTGCTCAGACCAGAAGAATGAGCTGCACCCATGCCCTCTCCTCAGGGATCTACACGATGTTACCTCTGTAGAACCACCTATGTAACTAGGAGAGAGCTCTTAAACCCTCATCCCTAACATCTTCCCTTATCCCTCCCATAAAACCAACCACCAAAGCACCTACAATCTTCCCAGCATCCCTACCCTGTCCTCTCCTTGGGCCCAGGGCACTCTTTATAAACCCAACCTCTCTCTAGGCCCTCGTATCCAGAGCACACCAAACCCTTACAGAACTCTTCAGCATGACATGCAGAGCACCACCTTTCCTACTAGTCTCTGAAAACATCCTTTTCCTAATTTAACTGGTTTTCTTGCATGCCCTCTCTTTAGGCACTTCCTCCTGTTACATCCAACACCACTGGCTTATCTTCATGGCCAAAGCCCCTCTCAGCCTGTGTCCATCTTGGCTTTCACTGAGAATTAGGAGGTCGGTCCCTGCCTCGGGCCAGCCCATGAGCCCAGCACCTTTCGTCTGCTTGTTAAATGTTAAACAAGCACTTTCTCCCCTACTGCTCTCACACCAGGAAGAGGCCCCATAAATACCCACCAAATTATTCCACCTTCCTCTTCAGACCACACTGTGATGTCCACTAAAGTTTTGACAAAGCACAAGCCACTTGCTTTATAAGACCATAGCCAGCTAATATAGTTTCTTATGTTCCTGCACATCTAAATCAGTGGTATCCTTTCAAACGCTTAAATAAGATGCCTGTACCATCTCTCTCTGACCTGTGGTCATACAGTGTCTGGCACACATCTGAATTTCTGGATGCTACTACACAGGGCTACAATTCCTGTGTGCTTTACTGTCAGATATATAAGCATGTACTTTACTAAATCATGCAGGCATCAAGCCCTGTCATGGGTAGAATGAGGTCTTTGTCAATGAAGCCAAGATTTAAATCACTGACTTCAAAAACTAGCTCTATTTTTGTCATAGTGCAAGTACTTAAAAAGCAGCTCTACCCGAGTTTATGGGGAAGTGCTAATGAATTGTAACACAAAACATGAGATACCGATTTATAAGGCTGACACGAAGGAATTGGTATTACCCATATAGGATTAGACTAACATCCACAGTCATAAGAAATGAGTCATTTCTTCCATTTTCCGTCTCATGCATGTTCATAATCCTTTCTCTTCCTAAAACGGGAAATGTGAAGCAACGTGAGTTGTGACCTGGAGCAGAAAGTTTCTTTCAAGGAGATGTGCTATGTTTTCTAAACACCAACAACATGCATGGATTTTTATTAAAATCAAAGTTTAGTGTAAATGCATGAACAAAATATTAAAGCTTCCAGTGCTTCAGAAGCCCTCAGCAGAGCTGAGACTTGCTTATTTACCAAACTTTGACACGTCTGATTCCTCAAAGTCGTCCTTTAAAATAAGCGATAAGTCTGAAGGACCCCGGCGTTCTAAATGAAATCATTATTCTGCAGACTGAACCTAACGCTGAGGTAATGCAGAGCCTGACCTTTCCAAATAAATCTCTCTTAATAAACGTTCCTCTCCAGTCTCCGGAACAACAGAAGCCTCTAAGGCAGCAACAAACCAGGAACAAGGGCAAGATCCAATAGCAGAGCAAGAGGCAACGTGATTTAAAGGTGAAAGGATTTGGACATGACCCTGCTGGGCAAAAAGAGAGGCAGAGAGGCTACATTTTTCATGAGCGCCTGGGGCAACTTGTTTGCAGAGTCTGAACCTCTGGTGGGCAGCTCACTGCAACTCCTGTCTTCAGCTTCTGAATTTCATCAGCCTGATTTTTATGTCAGAGAGATGAGAGGCGCACCGACTGCTGTACATCAATTTACATCGGGGAATTATCACTGCGCATCCTAGCCATGCATAAATACCACTAGAGGTGCTATTATTTTTACCAGCATCGGTAAGTTTTAATTCCCAAGTACAAAGAAGACTTCTTTTGAGAAGTTCTGTATAAATATAAAATGAAATAATCCCACATAGACCCGTCTTTGGTCAGATGATGCTTCCCTTTTCCAGTAAATCGAGGATAAAGGATTGCAACAGAGGTGAGACACAAAAGATGCTAATAACCTAACAGAAATGAATATCTGACAAGAGATTTCCTGGAAGAGGATTAAACAAAGGGGCATAGCAGGGGAGCCATCCAGAGCCTACGGGGGCAGCACTAAGAACCCACTTAGGGCACTTCGATGGAGTTCTTAAACAAATTGCGCCACTTACTGAGCCCAGGGAAAGTTCCTTTCTCGTGTAATAGGCTGTAATGCTTCCTCCTTTGTTAGCCTGAGTATTTCAGACAAAGCAGCCCCAGCTAGATGCTGTGTCTGATTGGACACCTGTAGAGGTAATAGCATTCAATAACATCTGCTGAGTGACAGCCCAAACACAAAAGGACTTTTCAATTGCAGCCGGGATGAGGTTAAGATACACACACAGAATCACGCACGGCAGAAATGCTGACAGAGATGCACAGCAGGAAAGCAACTTGCTCACACAACTTAAAACCCAGCACTATGGGGTTATCCTGAGATTTCGAGGTGAGGCTGGCTGCTCAAAGCCATGCTGCTGCATCTTTTAGCAGGTCTCTGCTATCCAGACAGATTCCAGCAGGTTAAGAGAGGGGATTCTTCCCCTCTGCTCTCATGAGGCCCCATCTGCAGTGCTGTGTCCAGCTCTGGGGTCCCCAACATAAGGACAAGGAGCTGTTGGACTGAGACCAGAGGAGGCCATGAAGATGCTCAGGAGCTGGAGCAGCTCTGCTATAAAGACAGGCTGACAGAGTTGGGGTTGTTCAGCCTGGAGAGGAGAAGGCTGTGGGGACACCTTACTGTGGTCTTTCAATGCTTAACAGGGGCTTATGAGAAAGATGGGGACAAGCCTGTTGAGGTAGGACAAGGGGTAATGGCTTTAAACTAAAAGAGGGTAGATTCAGATAAGGAAGAGGGTTTTTTATGATGAGGGTGGTGAAACACTGGTGCAGGTTGCTCAGAGGCAGTGGATGCCCGATCCCTTGAGATACTCAAGGTCTGGTTGGACACGGCTCTGAGCAACCCAACCCAGCTGAAGATGTCCCTGCTCACTGCAGAGGGTTGGACTGGATGTCCTCTGAAGGTCTCTTCCAACCCAAACCTTTCCATGATTCTGCGCACCAGTGAGGTCAGTTTTAATCAAGAGTTTGTCCAATGAACTCATACTAAAGAAAACTGAGTGGATTTTCTTTTCCTCCTTCAAATACTGACAATATTCTTCCAACAGCTTGCATACAAGTACTGCAATGTCCTCTAAAAATCCTTATACAGAAAATAGATAAATAAAAAAAATCCATGTACATTTTGTAACTTTACTCCTATAGAGGACACAGAGAGACCTATGCTGAGGTAATACTCCAGTTATGCATTTCTAGGTAATGAGCTTCATCTCTCAGGATCAATTTTCCATTAATAGCATTCACTGCTCCATCCAACTTTCAAATTAATTTGACCTGTGAACCTGGGGTGTTCTGATGCTGCTTTTTAAAGGACTGGAATATCATGTCAACATAACACAGAAAAATTAGAGCAGCAAGACTTTAATGGCCAAACTGATGCTCGCTTTGGAGAATTTTTAAGGCAGTTTAATGGCAAGTAGAAGGTGTAAATTCAGAAGACACTAAAAAAATGGAGAAGAATATTCAATATTTTTGCTGTTTCTACCGAAGCTGTTGAGTCAGTAAGATTTGCAATGTAAAGCAGCATTTATCAGGACTGTCTGAGACAAGAAAAGAAAGAGCTCTGCTATTGATCCACGAGAAGTTTATTTCTTCCACTTTGCAATGTTAAAGGAATCAATCTCTTAACCAAAGCAAAAATAATGGCCTTGATAATCAAAACGACGGCGTGGCTTTTGTAGGACAATGAGCAGGTTGTACTGGTGGTTTAACAGCAAAACTGCCGGGTTTGCTGGTGTCTTGGGCACGCCAGCTGATAGGTTATGATTACTGGAGTCAATTCGTGACAGCAAAAGAGACATCTCCAAAACGTTCAGTGGGACAAGCAAATTATTCGGAGAGTAACTGCATTAATCTCAGTGTTGTGCACCACACAGGTACATTTTTATTCCACATAATCCAAAGGGCTGAGAACAAGTGAATGCAAATGAAATCACTGCAGTCAATGTCAGCTTGAAGTGCATTTCTAGCCCTATAGCTGTGGCTGTATCCATCAGATTGCATTCTCACTAGTTCATTTTTGGGTTGGGTTTTTTTTGAGGAAGGTTTCTTAGCAGACATTGCTTTGGTTTAAAAACCAAAACCTGCTCTACCATAATAAGAGTTTATTGAAAAAGATGCTTAGACTTCCAGGATTATGAGCTTTGCCAGCATCCAGTGTCTTGTTACAGGAAACAAATATTGAACTATTTCCACTTATCCAGAAACGTACAGAAATCTATTCTATTTTCCTTGAATTTCTAATAAGGAAGCAAATATCACCAAGCATCAATCAACTTCTAGAATATCAAGGTTTTGACTGCGATGTGCAAGTTACAATGGTTTTAAGAGTCATAGTTAAAGATGCACGCCAACGGATTGAATTCTTGAAGGCACTGAAAATAAACTGTTGTGTTCTAACAAAAATACTATCTCAAGGAAATAATCTACCTTGTCATTGAAAAAAAACCAGGACAACCAAGCTTATCAGTGAAATGAGAAAGTGCATGCACACTGAGAGCAAGTGCTGCAGATCTCAGGGTACACAGGGCTACCTGGAAAGGATAAAAATAGCGGGTTTACTGTAAAAAAAAAAGGACACAGACCTTTAGAGTAACCTTGGAGAAAGGCTGTGTCCTATGCAAGTCGTCAATGAGCTGGGGCACGGAGAGCAGCAACTGAGATTATGTGCATCAGCCTCTGACCTTTTCATTCTGCTCTGACCCAGCGTAGTCATCTTCCTGTAAGTCATCTGCTTCTTTAATTTGTCATGCTTTTTTAATTTAAGGGGATATCGGTCTTTACACCTCTGACCTTTTCATTCTGCTCTGACCCAGCGTAGTCATCTTCCTGTAAGTCATCTGCTTCTTTAATTTAAGTCATGCTTTTTTAATTTAAGGGGATATCTGTCTTTACACCATAGCAAAGGAGAAGAAACTATAGGTACTGCACAGCTGAGCCTAAGAAAAATACATACTGGGAGCTACATTGCAGCCACAGACACACCAAGGTGTCCAGAACCGGCACCAGCCACAACAGCAATGCAGCTGATACTGGAGATTTCAGGTAAGAGCTTTAGGAAAACTCATGGGATCCTTACTTTCTCTAGGATCTCCACAAAAATAGGTATCATCACCATCAGACTAGAAGCCTTGGAAAAAGGTGTGCAACTCTCTCTTCAATGACAGCCGTGTGCTATACCAGGAGAAGCATCTGCAAGGCTTAGACAGGTTACAGCGACCACAGGATGCTGCAATGCAACCTGTTTGCTACAAGGACTATCCTGTGCACTTCTACATTGTGCTCTTTCGTGTCTCAAAAAACCTCCAGCCTCTTACATGTGCTTACTTTCCTTTACTGAGGGAAAAGCAGGTATAACAGGTATTAGTGAGAGCACAGGGCAGGATGCTTCAGCACTAACGGGACACTTGTCCTTCTAGCACGGCTCCTCCGAAATGGGAGAGGATGCAGCGAACACCACTTTTAACATGAGCTGGGTGGTTCATCTCACAAAGTTTTGCTGTTAAGTCATTGTGGAAAGACTCTCAGTGTGTATGGATATTTGGATGTCAAATCACTGAGAAGAAGAAACAGGTAACAGATCCCCCCCCGGCTCTGGCAGAGGTTTGGACAGGATGATCTTTTGAGGTCCCTTCCAACTCCCAATATTCTGTGATTTAAAGGTTTTTATGTACAATTTATAATTGTCTTCTGAGGCTTGATTTAGTGAATTTACTGAGTGTTGAATTTAGTCAGCAGCCCCCTTTTATGAGCCAAATAATAAAATGGTATCATAAAGACAACGTCAGCAAAAAGACGGACAACGTTACACATCCTGGAGTGACACTGAAAGGGTTAAACACCACCCTCATCAATCATCTATCAGCCAGTACCAGTCCCATGCACCTGAGGAGGAGGAAGGACTCTGACACCCACTTCTTTCAAGGTTTGCTTTTGCCTTTTCTCGGGAAAAGCATCTGAAAGAGATAATATCTGTATTTTTACATTGCCTGGTGCAATGGGGCTAGGGCCTCTGAGACGCTTGCGGTAGAAGTAATACAGAGTAAATAACACTGACACGTACTTCTTAACTGCAGGAACTCCGCAGCCATGCTAAAACGTACATCACACACACTGCTGCTGTCTCCCACTGTTCATTAAAGGAGAATGAATCCTGAGGGAGGCATCATTGAATACAGATGTGTCTCCAACACACCAAATCATAGCCTGAGCCTGCAGCGAAGCTAATAAAACCATATTAAATACATTCCAAAAGTTCCCTTAGCATAGTCCAGGCCGCTTGGGCAATTTATAATTTAAAGGAGAGCAGGAGATTAGACAGATGAAAATAGTGGGATCTAGAATTGGAAACAACAGCTTAACTGTGCTGTCATACCCATGGATTGGCTTACAGAATCACAGGATCACAGCGTGGTGGGGTTGGCAGGGCCCTCTGGAGCTCCCCCAGTGCAACCCCTGCCAGAGCAGGATCACCAGAGCAGTCACACAGGAACACGGCCAGGGCTTTGGGTGTCTCCACACAAGGAGACTCCACAACCTCTCTGGGCAGCCTGGGCCATGCTCCATAACCCTCACACTCACAAACTTTGGCCTCATCTTCAGCTTGAACCTCCTGTGCTCCAGCTTGGGACCATTGCCCCTTGTCCTGGCATTGGCCATCCCAGAGCAGAGCCTGGCTCCTTCCTCCTGACACTGCCCTTTCCAAATTGAGAATTAATCATTAATGAGCATTAATGATATTTATCTAGCAGTTCAGTTCCATAGTGCTCCTCATTTAACCCTCACACTCACAAACTTTGGCCTCATCTTCAGCTTGAACCTCCTGTGCTCCAGCTTGGGACCATTGCCCCTTGTCCTGGCATTGGCCATCCCAGAGCAGAGCCTGGCTCCTTCCTCCTGACACTGCCCTTTCCAAATTGATAAACATTAATGAGCATTAATGATATTTATTTAGCAGTTCAGTTCCATAGTGTTCCTCATTTCAGTGGAAGTTACAGCTCATAAATGTTTTTTAACACGCAATAATGCTTTCAATGCATGTTGACCCATGTGAGACCAATCAGTCTCATCTTCGTGCCTGGCAAGACCATGGAGCAGATCCTCTCAAGGCTCTCCTAAGGCACATGAAGAACGAGGATGCAGTGACTGGTGGTAACCAACAGCTTCACCAAGGACAAATCATGGCCCACCGATTTGGTGACCTTTTATGAAAACATGACATAAGATAAAGTCTCTGCTTTGATCTATAGTGACTCTACAGCCCATAAAGATTGTGAACCTGAGATTGTACAGCACCTCCCGCAGCACAGGACTGATCTGCAGTGGTGGGACCAGCTAAGACCACCATCAGCTACCTTGAATTTTCCCAGAGAAAGGTTTTTACTCTTAAAGACTGTCAAAATCCTCCCAGAGCAACACATTTTCCTAAAAAGAATAAAATAATAAATAATTGAAAACATCCCCCCCCAGTCACCAACACATCAAAGACAATAATTCTGTTTAGATGTCAGTGCGTTAAACTTATGGTCAATCCACAAGTTATTTAGTGATAAATCTCTTGATTATAAAGGCAATCAAGAATAGTTTACAAAGAACTGGTTGGGTTTTTTTCTGCATATTCAGTCTCCCAGCCGAACACCTCAGCTTCTTTGGTACTTTAAGTCTCCCTCCCGAATGAGGCTGTCACCACACATTTCAGTGGTGCTGTATGAAACATCCAAAATCATTGTTTACCGTCCCCACAATTTTCTTGTCTGCAGTTTGTGATGTTTGGCTGCTCCTTAAATACTTTAAAATCCTTCACTCGAGACGTGGGGAGTCACCCAATGTCAACTTTTCCCCAATTTTCTCTTGTTTTTTTGTTTAAAGTACCAAATTTAATCATTAGTCACATCTTTCATACTTTCCAAGTGCTTTCAGTTTATTCTCATGTGTGTTTTTAACGGTGGCTGTTGGGGTCAGCCCCCAAACTTCTCTAGGACACACTGACTTACACTGGAATGAATACTTATATCCCTCTGCTGCTTAAATACCTTGCAGAGTTGCAGTCAGAAGGTTATTCAAATTTTAAAAAATCACTATTTGATTTCTTAAATAACATTTAAATATTTAGAACCTCTTTTCCAAGAGATCACAGTGAACCTGTGCTCTCTGGATCCTATTACAAAATCTGTGGGGTATAAATGCACATTACCCTGAAACTTCTTTATAGTGTTTCAGTTTTGTGAGAATAACTCCCCTACTCCAAAATCTTCTGCATGCTACTAAACTGTAAAGAGGTTTCCTTTCTCTTCCTCTATTTATTCATCCTCTGTGCTTTATATTCCATTAATCCAAGCAAAACAAACAGTCCATCCACTATGAATCAAAGTAATGCTGCTCGATTCTGTCTCCACATTACAGTGGACAGTGACTTTCCACTGGGAGACTGAGATTCGCTCTGTCCTTGCTATTTAAAAAAGGGGGAGAACAGCAGAAAGAATCTGATAGAAAGGTATAAAGTCAAACATAGCTTGAAAAAAGTGGATACACCTTTCACACTGGGAGACTGAGATTCGCTCTGTCCTTGCTATCTAAAAAGGGGGAGAACAGCAGAAATAATCTGATAGAAATGTATAAAGTCAAATACAGCTTGAAAAAAGTGGATACACTTCTCACATTACAGAATCTTCACAATGCAGAACGTGGGGCATGGTCAGAAACAAAGAAGTAGCCAGTTTAAACAAACAAAAATAATCACCATGGTATTACACATTGAACTGTGGGTTGTTGCAGAATCTCTAAGTACTACTGGCTTCAAAAAGGGGTTATAAGAATGACAGACACGTTTTTGTGCATATTAAACATGACAGTTTGAATACATACAACCTCCAGCTCGGGACAGACCGCCAAGAATCAAAACCTGAGCAAGCTGCCATATTCCCTACTTTCTTTTTTAAAAAACTCCCAGCAAATCCTGCTTGCAGAGCCAGAACGCAGGTTAGGCAGCTCTCAGGTTTGTCCCAGCATTCTGATGCAAAGGGCCAGGAAGGCGAGATGTCCTGAAGGGACTTGTTTTGGTCAGAGGTCAGTTCTGCTGACATGGAAACTGCAGCAGCGGCTTCTGTGCTCAGTGGTGCAGCAGAACGCTGAGAGCTGCAGCACCCACCTCTGCAACGCTCTGATTCACTTCATGAGAGACTGTGACCTGCTGAGGATGTCACATCATTGCCGATTTGCTTCTGCAAGTGCATATTCAGTTAGATTACAGCATTTAACCCTGTAATCAAACCCACATACAAACCCTTGCACACATGTGTGCGTACAACACGGTAACGAATACAAAACCATTCACCACTGCAGTGTTTTATCCTGCACGTTTCTTTTCATGGAAAAATCCCCCCAGTGCATCAGCTTAATATGAAACATGTAAGATTTCAATGAAATATCTGATTTAATCTCACAGAATCATACTTCTGTGTAGCTCTGCCCATTAAAAACCACAGCTATTACTACTCTTTGAAGTTGCATCGCACCAACAAATCTGGAATTAAAAATAAATCTAAGGAAGACACTGCACATCACTGCTGAGCCCAGTCAGCTTCTCCTTTGTATAGGGAAATGAACTATTTGATGTTTACAAGCCGGAGAATGTCTAAAACTGTGTACAGTTTTGCTCTGACAGTGATACTAGCACATTATTGTGGTGTTTGTCAATGGCAGTTGGAGCAGTTGGCTTGCTGAAATAAAGCACGTATTCAGTGGAGTATCATTAAGAGCATCTGAATTGCCCTTCATCTGTTTCTGGGGCTCTGAGGAGTAAAAAGCAGTGTCTGGAAGCTTTATGGGCATTAGCTGGCTTTCCGTTTTCTTCTGTTTGGGCAGCTTTGTCTCTGTTTTAATACATTAGACTCAAAGACAAAAGGATTTCCAGCAATAACCTTCTTCTGATGAAACTCAACTTTATCTACTACTACTTGTTTCTTAGTAAGTGATGAAAAAATCCTTTCTGGGCATACGATTACTTAAATCAATAGCGACTTTATGCACAGCAGTGCTCAGTTGCCTGTTCATCCAAATGTCTGCTAACAACGGGAACGCTCACCCGTCCAAGTACTTAGCTCAGGGCTGCAGTAAACAGGGACTTATTTCTTCGTGACACTATTCCAAATATTCACGTTTTCAAGCTTATTGGTATCAGGGGCAAAGCCTGGTTTCCGTATTTGTGATGGCAGCAATGCTGCACTTGAAGTGAAGACAGCTGGCAGACCCTAATAACTGGACAGCTTGCTGCCCATATCACAGTAAGTGCCACCTTTATCATCCATCCAAAAAGTGGCTGGTGCTTGTTTCCCAGGAAAATTCCCTGGGCTTGCAGGCTGGGCTCAGGCCCAGGGATGTGTCCATTCAGCTGTCACTGGCCTCCCTGTCCAGACAGCCCGCAAAGTGATCGCTCCATAACTATGAGTTACGCACCTTGAGCAGTCCATTCGCTCTGGCAGCCCCACCATCCCCTGGCTGTGCCTGCTGGCTCTTCTGACCTCTGCTCTCTGGACAGCATTTTATATCACACTTACTGGATATTTAACTTCTCGTTTTCCTTGCGTACTGCTCCAGAAGCCAGTCCAGCTCCTGCTGGCTCCGTCCTGCTGGGCCACGCTAAAGGGATGCTCCTGATGCCCAGGTAGCTGGCAGAAGAGGCACGTGCACATTTTGGAGAACATCTGGAGGGAATACCCCAAGCATAATGATTTTGGCTGGACTATGAGAAGTGCTCATTATTACAGCACTTGAAGCCAGCTTGTTCAACTGGGTATTTTCAAGGCCAGCTTAGAGTGCCCAAAGAAAAGCAAGCACTGCAAAGAGCTGTCACTGGCAGGAAGAGGCTCCAGCTGAAGTTGTATTAATGCCCGGCTTTATACCCCTTCTCTAAAGCAGTGGTACCTGCCAGTTCCCCAAACACCAAAGTCTTCCTCACCACAAACTCTTTTATCAGAAAGGAAAAAGGCAGGCACATCTGCTACAGAGATAGCAGTGACTCCTCATGTCATCCCATGGAGTACGCACGAGGTTTTCTGTAACATCTTGGGAGCATTTGCCCTCCTGCGATCAGAGGAAAAAATGCAGATGCTGAAGAACGTAAGAAAAAACTTCTTCCCAAGAATTGCATCCTGGGAGACTTTTTTATATTAAAAAAGGATATAAACTGAACTATAAATTGTCATTTTAAAGAATGTGGTTCCTTTAGTACACATCACCAGAAAGCACGACTTTAGGAGAGCTGTTGGAGGAGAAGAAGTGGCGAGCTTCTGTTTCTCTTCAGTGAGGCTGGGTGACTGTGGAAATAAATGATGTGATTGCCCGGATCATCCTTTTTATATTACTCACTCCTTGTTATTAGCAGGAGGCAGCCCAGTCTCTAGTTATTAATCAACCAAGCCTTACTTCATCAGCTGCTTACCTTTCGTCTGGGTCTTTTCCCACCCTCGACAGGAGATGCTGTGTCACATAGCAGGGATTTTGGTCAGGTAGGGCACGTTTTACTCTTCACATCTGAAACTAGGCAGGTGACTGTGGAAATAAATGATGTGATTGCCCGGATCATCCTTGTCTGGTTCCTCACTCCTTGTTATTTAGCAGGAGGCAGCCCAGTCTCTAGTTATTAATCAACCAAGCCTTACTTCATCAGCTGCTTACCTTTCGTCTGGGTCTTTTCCCACCCTCGACAGGAGATGCTGTGTCACATAGCAGGGATTTTGGTCAGGTAGGGCAAGTTTTACTATTCACATCTGAAACCAACTAGGCATTGCCCCTGATGCGTCATGCCATCAGCAGCCTTGCAATCTCATTTTTGAGAGAGAAATCAAGGGAATGAGATAACAAAAGTGGGAGAGAGGAAAAGAGCCGCTCCTCCAGAGAACAGATTGCAGGATCCCTAATTCAAGACTTGGGTTTAATGGAAATCAGATTAAAAGGCTGGAAAAAAAATAAGGATGGAAAACGCTGATTGCAACATAGAAGGATAATGCAGAGAGGAATTTCCAAGCTGCAAAACTGCTCCAAACAAGTCAATTTTGATGGGGAAAGCCAGACATAGCCACCAGGGGTTATATTACCAAGTAAATAAACTGAGCAACACAGAAATGCATCAAGTAGTCAACTGTTTCTAGGAGGAACACTGAAGATACAAGCAGAACCAAAGGCAAACCTAAGCACTGTCACGTTTCTGTGGAGAGTGACGAAGTCTGTGAGGAAAGCAAATTGCTTCACCAAAGTTGTAGAGAGGAAAAAGTAATGCTCTTAAAAAGGCGCACAAAATGCTCACCCAGCTCTGCAATGAGGATCTGAGCAGGAGTGATGAAGAATTCTTTCTGGGACAGATAGGACCTAGGGCTGGAGTAGCCTTGAACAGCGCGATTGTATGACCGAGGGGTTGGCAGTGCCCCTTGAAATGCACAGTATAACAGATGACCGTGCACACCACATCCATCCCTCAACAGCAACAGGCCAATTATCCACAGCTGCACATCAGGCTCCCAAAAGAAATGCTATTGCATTGAGGTGGTAGTGGCAGTTGAGTCTTACACACCAAGTAGGTGATACGAGAGGTCAGACACTTTGCCTGGGGCCACTGGTCAGCCCCATTCACCAGACACCACACCTCGAGACTGGGAGGTGGGCAAGGACAAACAGAAACTCAAGAAACTCTTCTTCTCGGTGTGTGACAAATTTTGACCCTGCTAGAAATAATACACAGAGCTATCCCATAGCCTTGGCTCTGTGGAAGCTTTGCTCCACAGAAACTTTCTGGATACCTACAGAAATTTCACACAGCACTTATTTTCCCTGATCTTCTCATAAGCTTACGGTTTCCATGCTGCAAACACCATGGACGGCGCAGCGAGAACACTACTGTTTGAAATGCCAGATTGCTTGGACACCCAATCCAGTGAATTTCTCTCTCTAGCTATTACCATCTGAAAGCCCTGCCAGACTTGGAGAAATGCCCTAATTTAGAGAAGTCCTCTGTTTAGTTAATGGAAAAATACACCCTTTTGCCCCCAATCCAGAAAGCGCAGACATTTCATCCCAACAGAGCACACCACTAAATTTTGTACACTCTTAGCACGATTACTTTGCAATTATGGCACATGTATTATGGCAAATCCCAAGGAAATGATGAACTCTGTACATTACAAAGGCACAGCGAAACACTGATTGATTTGGACAGTTTGCAGTTAATTAAGTTCATTTCCAATTCCATCTCTTCACACAATTTCAAAGCATTCTGCATTGAAAGCCCATTTTCAATTAGTAAGGAGGATGAAACAAAAAAAAGAATTAATTATAAAAGTGGCAATCCCTATTTAAATCTTCATAGTGCAGCAATTATTTATGTTAAGTGTTGAGAAACTGGAGAGTTGTACTTGTCTAATACAGGTTTTTCCTTGCTATAAATCTCATATATATTAAATCTGTACAAAGTAGTAACATAGCAGGGGTTTTTTTTTTTGAAAGTAAGGTCTAAATTGTTGCTCACAAACTTGTACAGAGCTCCAAGAGGTAGAAAAATGTCTGTGTTTGGCTGGAGCCAAATTAAGTGCCTTGGCTTGATGCTTCTCACTGCTCCTGCACCCGTACCCCAAGGTAATTTGGTTACTTGGACTAAAGCAAACATCGCCATTGGAAAAGGAGTGAAGGAATCCTGATGTCTGTATTTACGCTGGGGAATGACCACCTGAGAGCAGTTGCTCAGTTTTATCCCAGTGTTTGATGCTGCTCTCAATGTATAAAGCACTACTGCAGGTTACCGCAGGGAGAACGGACAGGAAAGCTTTCAGATGCTCTTTTTGAAGTCCTCAAATCTTCTCATCTGCTCGCCATTTTCCAATTTCGGCAATTAAAGAATCTTTACTATCTCTTTACAGAATAGGTCCAAGCACCTCTTACCAAACTGCTTTTAGAAAGAGACACTGAACTTCTGGGAATATGACCAAAAAAAGGGGACTTCATCCCTTGAACTGCTGATGTTACCCTTCTACAAAACAGACCTTTTTTTGGCACTTCCTTCACACAAGCCAAACACCTCCAATGTCCAGTAAAAAGAGAGAGCAGGAGGAGGAAAAGACTGAATGTATCAGGTACCATTTAAAGATGGCATCTCTCAATGTGCTGACTGCACTCTCCTCACCTCCATCGAAGGCTGTCAGCCATAAACACGACATCGAAATGGATGAGATCAGCTTAGCTGGAGTTGTGGATGCACAACAACTTGGTTAACTTAATTCACTGGATTTTTAAATGCCACCTATTGGCCATTTGTCACTGACTGCCTGCTCTGCAGCCAGAATTACTGCTGCAACCACCCACCCGTGCTCCGTTGCCTGATCCATGGC
>NW_010164362.1:89507-92357 GCF_000695765.1 Mesitornis unicolor | reverse complement strand
CTGTCATTTGCTTGGCCATTTTGGTAGCAGGCTTTAGTAACAGTGGAGCAGGAGGAGGAGGAGGATGACAGGCACTGGAAAACAGAGTAAATGATGCAGGGAACGTGGAAGGGTAAGCAAAAATAAAAATAGAAAGGAGAACAGCAGGGATTTTTCATGTTCCTGAGCTGCCTGCAGTGTCTGTCACGTTCTCAGCTCTCACCAAGTATAAGAATTAAGAGGCCATTTCTCACACTACTGGAAATGCTTTCAACGTATCAGAAGATAATTTATCATACATAAATATCCCACAAAGCTGGGACTCTGTGCAGGGGGTTTCAGACATAGCAAGAGCTCAAGCTGTACCCGACTGCACCAGCAAACAGGGTCTGAGAGAACCTTGGGGGTATTACGAGAGACAACGCAACAAGTTCCCTTGCTTTCTTCTCTTCCACTTGTTTTCTTTGTTTGAAATTACCTTCAGTGGAGAAAAAACACTTAAGCCTGTATGAAATTTTAACCAACTGTAGACATCCGTGGAAGATAATTTCTACCAGCAGCCTATTAAAAGGTATTTCAAAGTAAGTACTTAGAGAAAATTACATTTATTTCATCTGGGTAAAATACATCTCATTGGTAGCACAATATATTTTCTCTAAATCTAGCTGTACTATCAATGGAACTACAAGTATTTTATTAGCTTTGCTTTTTATGCTCACAAAGGACAAATTGTGAGACACATCCATGGATTTCTTTTAAACACCCACGCTCACAGCTGCGAACACGTCCGAGTTGTTTGCTGGGTCAACCATTATGCAGTTGGCTCTTACCAGCAACCAGGATGGGGCTCTTTATTACCAAGACAATGCGTTACCCCAAAACATTGCAGCGGTTCACGGTGACAGAATTAACAGGTACAGGAGTCACACCTTCCACTCCTGATTCCCACAGCCCTCCTCATCGATAACCCCGATCATTCCCACATCCTCTGTAGTCTCCATCCCTTGGCTCAGCTGCTTCTGGCCCTGCTCAGGATTATGAATTCTTGTAGATCCATCCCTCCAGATGATGGAACAGCACATCCCCAGGGAAACAAGATTTATGACCACAGCAACCATCACAATTACTTTATAATAGACTCTAACTACTGATCTTGAACGATGCACAGCCTTGACAGCGACGTCCTCGCTGGTTTAGGTTAACTTCACAAAAGCTTTGCAATTCTATCACAGACTGAAAAGTCTATTAACCTGAAAGCAACATGCCCAATTCCTATTTCTTTTTAACTATTTTAGATAGCTCAGGCTTTGAGTTGAGGACACCTATTTTTCAGAGCTGTAACGGGTACCATGCTTTCCACCCAGAAAGACAGGCACACCAATAACCAGGGAGGGTGATCCAGCGCTGGTCCTGTACGGCCAAGAAAGGCAGCATGTATCTTACTGAGACACTCACAGTTTCAGAGTGAAATTTGTCACTAGCTTAGGAATATGTTCTCCTGCTTTCTACAGAAGTTTTTTTCACTAATGTAGGAAAAGCCCCTGTAATTTTGATAGCCCATTTCTACACCTTCTGGCATCCGAGACAACGCGCAGCAGTTGCACCCGCAGGCAGCCTGCATGGGTAACCCAACAGCAGTGCTTGGATAGTCCTTTTCCTTTTGGAGACACTGAGCCATGGAAGGAGGTGAAAGGAGGAGGTGAAAGGGAAAAGATTTTTAGATACCTATATAACTATACTTAGAATATGCAGAAAGAGAAGACATTTATACTTTATAAAATTCAGGTGCAACCACACCAGTAATAATGACAAGATACTGGAGAAGGAAGTGCTGTGAGCTTGATCCACTTGCCTAGGTTTGAGGGGTTTGTGTGCACACGCAGGCTTGCACCTAGGGGGTGTTATTTTGGATTTTTAAAATCAGATTTATGCTACTGACACTGAGGTAGACGAAAGGCAGGTAAGCCACTTCTAGGCTGGTTTCCCTTCAGGAAAATGGAAGAAAAGAACAGCTGGACACAGAGAATCTCTGAAAGGATTCAGTATCTGTCACATGGAAACACCTTCGTCAGCATTTGACATCCACTTTGTGAATTAAACACAGAAAGCAGTAATAAGTCTGTAAAGGAGCATCTTTTGGCTATTTAATAGGCAGAAATCAGTGCTTCAGGACATGCCCAGGCTTGCCTATGGATTTCTTTGGAAGATTCAAGCAGCCAGGGTTTTTGGGGTTTGTTGTTTTGTTTGGCTGGTTGTGTTTTAACTGCTTCCATGGTGTGCAGTGCTGCTGCAATTAGAATCACAGTCACTTGAATAATACCACCCTCGAGAGGAAAATAAGGAGCTACTGACTTCAGGGTCTCGGCCACCTTCCTCCTTGATTTTAATTAGCTCAAATCTGATGTGGAAAAGAAAGGGAAAAGGAGAACAAGCAGTTTTCAGAAGTGCTTCCGTCTGGTTAACAAATACAGACCAAGAACACACTGCTGAATACTGATAAGCTCACCCTCAAAAAGGCCAAGATAGTCAGGACACAGCAATTAACTGAAGGATGAATTAACTGCCCATCAATTCCTCATTTTACCTCTATTATTTTCAGATAGAAGTTCACAGCTGATTTCAATAGTGAGATCTTGAACGTATGCATCATCTTAACACAAGAAACGTTTCCTTCTCTATTGCTCACCAAGTTTTCTGCAGTATAAGGCCATGTAGTGCCACTTCAGGGAGATTCCTAATCCAAATTAAATACTGTAATAAATTACAGAAGCTGGGCTGCAATGGAGCAATCGCCATGAATGGCTCAGAGCAAGTCCACAAAACGTTTCTTCTATGGTACTTTTGCTCGAGCTTTATTGAGTATGCTCGGAA
>NW_010164362.1:62517-89476 GCF_000695765.1 Mesitornis unicolor | reverse complement strand
GGAAGAGCTGTTTAAGGCTCTCTTTTCCAACTGTACAGGCAAGAATCTATTTAAATTAATCTTGTATCTTTGTTTGTTTGGTCCACCTATGTAAGAACAGAGACTTGGAGCACTGAGACACCTAAATAGATGCTCAGCTCCCATTAATGCCAGCAAAAATAAGACTAGGTCTCCCATTTCTTAACAATCTCTTCAAACTAATGGCAGCAACCAGCGTGAGATTGGCTTGACAATCATTTACATGCAAGTGTGACCTTTCTACTCACTGGTGACATTTGTATCCTATTAGCAAAATACTGTATTGTGTTTAAGCAATAATTGCACTTTCTATGGAGACAAACGACACGTAAATCAATAAATGACGAGGCTACAGGCCAAGCACAGTATTGATTTTTCAGTCATGTTCATCTCTGAGCTTACAGCTGAGAAAATAAAGTATATGCTATGATTTTTTAGAAGCCACATCTTTCAGGCCAGATAAAAGTTTTCTGAGAATTAAGAAAGGTTTTCTCCTGTTGAGAGAGAAGAGATTAAAGAGGAAGGAGAATTTAACAACCAAAGTTACCGCACGGTATCTTAAAAGCAAATGCTGAGTAGATCAATAAAGGCTTTGTCTAACACCCCTGTCATCTCCTGTGATCACTGATCAAACTATGCATGCATATCATCCGTATTAAACCAGTGGTCAAATGTAATATCATGCACGGAAACAAAGAGAGGGCTTGCAGGAATCTCAGAGAGAACCATTCCTAAAGCTTTTGCCTGTTGGGAGATAAACAGGTTATTCAAAACCCACCACAGCAGGACCTGGGCAAGCGGCAGAGATGGAAAAGGGTCGTCCTGAAACATGAATAGAGTATTTCCAGATTTGCTCTGTTTTCCAGATGACAACACGAATCAGAAATTTTAATATAAAACTGAATATAGAAGGGAATAATCTCCCAATTTTCCCTTTATAAAGCAAATCTGGGGGTCAAATTTTCATGAGAACAGGCCATGAAAAGACCAGGTTTCAGAGGAGAAGAGCGTTGGCTGGAGAGTCAGCAGTCAGTTATTAAGGATGCTGTATTCCAATACTTCAGTACGAACTGGGGTTTTAAACCAACCACAAATGAAAGCAATTCATGATTTCTCAGTTCTGTAACTGCAGAGAGAAAACCAAGAAGAATCTGGAGTGGATTCCTTAATGGATCAAGCAAACGATCGCTGCCTGGTCTCAGGGATGTGCACAAGTGGTGTAAATCGCCTAAAACCAGAGCAGAGAGGGAAGAAACATCAACACAGCAGATCCTGGGGAGACACGAGCAATCCCCAATGGCAAAGGCACCAAGGCATTGTCTGTGAGTACCAGACAAGACTTCTCAGGGTGACAAGAAACAGTGAATTAATGACACTGCTGTACTATTGCAGTAAAAGCACTGCCTTTTTCTAGATCTCCCCCTAAATCACTAATAAGGTCATCCACTGAGGATATTTGAGGAGGCTTAGTCAGCCTGATTTGGGATGCTTTTCCCATAAATTTCTGTGTGACAGCCATGATTTAAGATTACTCTGTTTTTAAATTCCGTGGCTGAATAAACTACGTGAAAGAAAAACTCCTAATGCTGCAGTGGTGACACCAACAAGCAACGTTCACCTGCACGAGGAATAACCCTGCAATATTCTTCCATGCTGACCAAACCTCCCTATACAACACAAAAGGAGCAGACACAGACCTTAATTTCCCCCACAACAGCCAATTTTCCTTCCACTAGAAGCTGTTTTGAATATGGATTAAACGATCTAAAGGCAGTTGTTCAAGCATGTAAGACTCCGTAATATCCTACAGTCGAACCGACAGGTTAAGATACTTCTCATCTGGTGGCACTAAATTATTGATCTACTGGTCCCTTTTCCAGGTTTTAAATCACCCAAACAGAAGGCAAAATAAATGCATTAAGACTTTTCCAGTCTCAGTAAGAAAATATATGGAGGTAGTCTGAGTCTCAACAGTAAAAATAATAACAGAGTATCTTGCAGTAATCCATCCGATTTTAAATTAACCACTCAAAACCCAGTTTATTTTTAAAATATATTTTTAGTCTGCCTGGGAGTTGGCTATATAAGTCCCATCTATCAATTCCTGCAGTTTGGGTATTACAGTATGAATAATAAATGCCTTTGTCGTGTGAATAAGATAACAGCCTTCACTCTTCAGCGCTCTGCATTTCTGGTTCCAAACGTGACATAAACCAAAATTTTCCTTGAGTAGCTGAAAAGGAATTTAGAATAAATGAATTACGAATACATCAAGAGAGACAGACGCTATTTTTTTTAAGGCAAAAAAATAAAGAGTACGAAGCAAACCGTCAAGAATTATTTACTAAATTCAGCGGGGCACTCCTAAGGGCCTAAGGATTTAAGCTGAAGAGCGATGTTTTCTGAAAAACACACTTGGACACCTGCACTTAATGGGGTTTTTTTTAAGTTACCCCTTCAAAAGTTTCTTAGGCCCTTATGAGGCTTTTCGGGAGCCAACATCAAATGTACCCCTTGACCCCCAACAGGTCTGAATTGGGATGGATTCATTCACCAATCCATTCACCTTGTCTTATTTTCAAAAATGTTTGCTCTATTTTTTATGGACACCCTGGCAATTTTTCTCCAAAGCATCAGGCAACTGCATCTGTTCAGGGCAGGTTCCAAGGCTGGGCAGAACACAGATATTATCCCGTACACCAGCTCCTGTTTGGCACAGTCACCATTTCTATTTCTGAAACAAGTCAAATACCACGTTTAAAACTACATTGCAGATAAATCCAGTATCTGGTTCCTTGTTCATAACACAGCCCCACGGTTCTAGATGTTCACTACAGCACCATATAGCTTGGGCAGCATAAATAACCATGAAAAATTATGACAAGGAGCATACCAAGCCATTATTTGGCCCAGAACATATGACTGAAACCTTTTCTGTACATATTTTTGGCCTGCACCCTCCCTACCCAATTTTCCTTATCTTTTTAAAAAGAGTAAACCAAAATCTTAACTTTCCCATTTTTCCCTACCCCAAATGTATTATTTTCTCACAGGCAAAGAGGAATTGGAGCTTTATTTTCACAGGAAGAAGTCCAGCACATATTTATTTTGGACCAAGAACCGTTTATTTTCCTGCCCTGTTTTTCCCAGGTGTTCCCATTTGGGCACACGCAGTTATTGGGCCGTCACCACAATTGTTTAGGACAGCTCTGCGTTTGATGCATGGATAAAGACGCGCAGAAAGAGCCAGGAGTGGAAGAGTCCAACGATTACGGGCAAAATCAAAGGGCTTCATGGTGGGGTGGCAGAGAGAAAAGAGGAAAACGAGAGGGAGTTGAGCTTTTTTTTGTATTTCAACTTCCCATGACAACAAATGCAAGAAAATTTTCAAATGAAAGTACCTGAATTTACATTTTAAAATGTGTAGGCACCTTCATTTTTCAAGGGTTAAGAGAGTAAAATGAGGCATTTCAGAGAGAAGCAAGATTATTTTCAGAATGATTTTGCCTTTTCTCAGCCAGAGGAAAAAATGCAATTGAGGATGACTCAACAAAACTTCCTTGCCGCTTTCTCCTCTGGTAAAATCAACAATCTAATAATGTGATTTATCCACTCAGATGTAATTGGTGTCTCTACAGACCTGCGAACAGCACAGCACTTCCCAAAAACCTCGAGAGCAAACCTCGGCCTGGTGCTCAGAGCGAGAAAGCAGCCCATCATTTTAACAGCAATGGCTTTTAATCTGCTATGGGAAAGAAAATGTCCTTATTTCAGTCCAAGAATTAAGTCTTCAGGCCTTGGCTTGACCTTTAAATCACCTGCAGAAATGCCACAGATGCTTAACGATGCTCACCAGGGCTCAGCGACATCACTGAGACAGGAACCAAGCCCTACTCCTGCCCTCTCCGGTCCTCCTGGTTAGAAAGGGAACGCCACAAGCGGTAACCAGATGATAACATTTGATTTAAAGGAAATGTTAATTGCAATTGGCATGCTGCTGCTCGCAGCGAGGAGAAAGTGACCCCACGAGATCAGCAGAAAGAAGAATTTTAAAAAAAGGAAATGGTGGGAGAGTTGTGCCAGATGAGCGTTGACTCCCAGCCAGCGATGGGGAGGGCTCCGTGGCTGATAATCCACTTTTAACTGCAGCAAGATTAACTTTGACCTGCATAAAGAAACATTGCTGAAGTCTACAAAGCCTATTATCTGCTCTTCTAAGCATACGAGTGGGAGGTGAAGAAAACAGCCGCATAAAATCTACATTTTCTTAATTATTTTTTTATTTCTAAGGAGACTGGGACTTGAAAACCTCAAATCAAGAAATAAAAATATTCATTTTAACTCAAGACATGAAATGCTTATCAGTTAATTGTTTCAAAGTGCCAACAGGCTTCATTGCAGCTCTCAGTGGCCCATCAAGATCACCCAAATCCAAATCCTAAGTCAGCCTTCTCCCCCCTCCCAATGCATACTGGTTCCCTTGGAAAAACCAGTATATTTTAATATCCTCTTTTAAGCAGAATGCCAAACTAAACCAAATACAGTCATTGTTAAAAACTGGGTTTATAGCAGGGTTTACCTATGGGCAAGCAGTAACCTGTATCATCTTCACTCTGCGTTAGTTACTGCTTTGTAAAGCAGCAGCTTAACAGGGCTGGGGGGACCCTAAAGATAAATAGTGGTTATAGAGAAGAGATCAGTTACTGTGGTGGAAAACCTCCGAAATTTCAAGCCTGAGCACTGGGACACTCAGGACCAAGGAGAGGGGCATTGGTCCCAGGGAGAAAGAGCCAGGGGAAGACTTCATCAAAGTCCTTGTTTTACCTGCAATGCTCCGTCTCTCTGGTATCCTGCAGGGTAAGCCTTAAGCCACTCATTTCCTTTATTCATGAACACCTCGAATTTTATCCAAGTGCTGAATACGCTCCAAAATTTAGGAGCGCCTGAATGTTCTGAGAAACTGCACTTAAGAACCCAATCAAGGAAAAATCTTTCACTGACTTTGGTCAGTTCAATATTGAGAGAAAGGCATGAAACACTATTCAAGATAACTGCAACTGCTCTCTGATGTTTTGAGGAACACGGTAGGGTTGGGTTATTTGGGTTTTGTTTTGGTTTTCCTTGTTACAATGTGGAGAATAACCCACTGGCCTTTGGGAAGCGACGTGCTGGGCAGCAGTTACAGAAGACCGAGCGCTCAGTTTTCTAAATCCATTTATTCCCACCTCCTGTCATAAGAAAAATCAAGACGACGACAAATTGAAGACGGTGTCAAAGTCACAGCCCCATGGCAGCCACTTTGGAGGGTCGGAACCCTTGGCAGTTGGACAGGGTCACCCCCTTCCCCAATCGTTCCCCTGTTTTACTACTTCCAATGGCAATACAGCAGCAATGAGCCTGATCCAAAATTCACACAGTTCACTAAGATGCCCTCATTTATTTTCAACTGGCTACCAGTGAGATTTCCCTTGACTTTTGTTCTCTCCTTTGCTTGTCTTCTCCATTTCAATGGGAATGCAAAACACTTTTGGTCTCACTGGGTCTATTCCTGTTTAGAACAGATCACAACTGGTTCCAGTGGCTGTGCGTGTGTAACCAACTGAAAACCTGCTTCCCTCACTGCAAGAGAAAAGGCTCCTTACAACAACTGGAACCTCCAACACCACTCCAATGGCTTCCAGTAACCACGAATGAGTGTGAAAATATTGCTGTTATATGAACAACCCTTCCCTGAAGAAAAAGTACTGTAAAAAGTACTTAAAAGTACTGTAAAAGTACTCAAGACCTGATACAGCCTTGCACATAGAGTAAAATAAGAAGTTAATTTATTGCTAACATCAAAAATAGTTAATTATTTTGAATATCAAAATATTATTTTTTCTTTCTTTCTGTTCCATTCAAGGCGATCAGCAGTTGCAATATCCACTGTTTAGAGAAGAGCTAGCACATACTTTGCCTCAGCTCTTTTTTGACCCGCATGGGCTGTCTTATTTCAAATGTGAATACTCAGTATTGTCTCTTTCCACAGCTTCTGATTCAGCAGCAAAATGATGCTTTTAAGGAAAAGGAAAGCCCAAAGAAAGAAATGAATACAGGAAAAAATGAATGCATTTGAGCTGTGGAAATAATTTATTCATACCCTAGTGCGCAATAAGCCACTCTCAGCCAGACACACGTGTATGATGAAACTCCTTAGGAAATCAGCATCCGTAATAGAACGTATTTGGAAAGGTAAAGCTGATAACCTATCTGAAGTACACTCAACGGGCTTCTTCCTTTCAAGCTTTTGTAATTGCAGCATTAAATTCTATGCTTTTTAATGCATTAGACACACCAAGGACATAGGACACTCGCTTAATCAGCATTATATAGAAGGAAAAAAGTGAGGTCTTAACAAAAGAACTGAAGAGTGGAACTGCACGGAGCTGAGAAGCAGAAAGAAGGGGAGAAGTGTTGGTAATGGAAAGAAGGAGACCTTGTGCAATACGAGGTCTGTTGACTGTTACTGTCAAATACTGCTTTAACTATGTTTCATTTCAATGAATGTTAAATGTGGAGAAATTAAATCAGTTGGACAGAGGAAACCTAGCCCATCATCTTCAACGCTGCATTGCTATGAACAGAAACCTAAGCTTAGATACAGGCACATAAATGGAAATTCATCCTGGAACAAGAATTAAGAAATAACTGGAGCCCTGGGGAGGGGTTGAGAATTCAAGAACGCTCATGAGTTCACACAGTTCCCACACATAGCTACTAAGGTAAGGGTTTGCTACTAATCTGCCTTGTAAGATGAGGGCAACTGCATTTCCTCCCTGTGATTGCCTGCAATGCTTTTTATTACTACCCGAGTACCAACACCCATATCCCTTAGTCACACAGCTCGGAGGGGAAACAGCAGTTACCCCAGGGTGCTAAAGAAATTCACCCACAGCCTACGGTTCTATCTGGTTTAAAGACTGCAATTATCACAGCTCTGATCACCTTTCAGTATCTGGGGAAAAATAAACAAATAAATAAATAAAAATTCAGTTTCTGGCACTTCCATTATGCCATCAATTATCACAATGCCATCTTCTAATAGGAATTTCATCATGTATTCAAACTGGGGAGCAGAGGCATTCAGTGGCCACAACAAATGGAACCCAGCAGGCTTTATTTCCAGGACTACCACAGTGTCAAGTGGTCCGGCCTTCAATTTTATTTCTGGATACGAGCTGCAGACTGCGTGGTCTCTCAGTCATGGCAAACAGTTACAACTGCAGTCTAACATACTCTTAACTGTGGGTAAACATCATCATCAAGCTGGGGATAGAGCAGTTTGGATCACATAGAAAAGATACATCGTAATATACAATCTTTTTAAAGTTTTTTTGTCTTCATTGAAATAAATGGATAAAATTGAAATAAATACCAGAGTTTGTCGACATTGGATCAAGGTACAAGTCCAATAATTGTATTAATTACTTTTTTTTCTTTCTTTCCTTCTACATCTGAGAGCTTGAATGGATCAAGGAATCTGCTTCATAACAAGCTCTGTGCATCTGGATTTTAATCACTGCTCCATGGCAAACCACGATGTCCTCCTGTAAAGTCACATCTGCCAAACAGGTACCTGCCACTCCCAGCAAAAAGGGTGCCAGCGCTCACCCAGAACGTGGAATACCAACTATATAACGATAGGGCCCAATTTACAGGGGCCTATAATAGTTTATACTATAATTTGTTATAATTAGGGCCCAATACTCTCCATAGTTATGTGGATACATCTCCCTGTTTGGATCAGTGAATGCTGAAGCTTTACCAGGGGCTGACGCTGACCCCATGAAATGAGTGAGCACTCTGCTGTGGCTTTAAGACTTGGAGAACACAACCAGCTCACTAGCAATTCCTAACAAGCAATTAAAAAACCTAATTAATTATTCAGTTCTTCAGCCAATAGGCTTCCAAAGGCCTGATTTAGTAATAGCAAACACTTCATTTTCTTTTAAGCTTCTTTAGCTATTGACTATTTTATGTGCCACGACCAAACCACATCCTCTGACACTGCAGATCTTTGACGTCCAATCTGCTGTTTACACAGCAGAAGTGAAGCTGGCGCTCCTTCCTCTACTTAATTGGAAAAATCTCAATCATTATAAATCAAGCTTCAAGTGCAAATAGAAAACAACGCTGGAATTTGCTGTAAAAGAGTTCAAAACACGCAAGCCTAACATCTGCTTTCTGAGAGGGCCAGGTGAGTAAATTTTAATGATGATGCTCCTGCTAAAAAGATGAACATACAAAAGAAGAGGTTCACACAGACCAAATTCATCCAAAAACAGGAACAATCGTGAGCACCATCAGAAGTTTTACTACTTGTTCTGTGTTGCACATCCATATTCTGAGCCTGAAATGCATCTTGCCCTACAAGCAAGCCATTTTTAAGCTGTAAGCACTTGTTTCTATTGCCAGCATGCCAAGCTACTGACCCATAGCACCTTATGGTTGTTCTCATTTTGATGGAATAGCTTGAAGAAGACGCCGATTTTAAATGCCAGACGTATTTTGCTATTTGTGCACGGGAAGCTCTTCTGTGAGATGAATTGGGATGACTTGGTGTATGTAAAAGTCATATGCAAAGGGAAAAGGTCGGCTGGTTTCATGGAGGATATTGTAGAAGGCAAGAGGGGTTCATCCTCACCCAGACCCCATCTGCAGCCGTGCACCTCACTGTCACAGCAGTATCTACTTAGAAGGTTACACACCACTGGATAAAGTGAAATATGTCAGGTAACGAATTTCCACCGCTGTGGTTAAATTCTGGAGTAACTTGAAAGCATGACTTTCAAATGTACCACCAAATAAATTCCAACAGAACCTGCTTATCTCTACAGAGTTACCTTTTCCACTCATCGACCACCCTCAGACTCCAGGCTCTTGGTTCACAGTGCTCTAAAGTATAAAGTATTGCTGAATCAATGCTTGCCCAACTCATTTCTTTCCTTCCAGAGTGCACAACACAACTTTCTACAGCAGAACTGTGTTTAGCATTGGTCTCCTCCCCTGTATTATATCAAAACCAAGCACTAACATTTGGGAGTCAGTCACCTCACATTGGTTCACCCACAAGGCATCTTCAACAAATATCTTAATGAGGAAACAGATTTTCCTTTCACAGAATCCCAGAACGTGAGAGATTGGAAGGGACCTCCAAAGCTCATCCAGTCCAATCCCCCTGCCGGAGCAGGAACACCCAGATGAGGTTACACAGGAAGGCGTCCAGGCGGGTTTTGAATGTCTGCAGAGAAGGAGACTCCACAACCTCTCTGGGCAGCCTGGGCCAGGGCTCTGTCACCCTCACTGAGAAGAAGTTTCTTCTCCAATTTCAGTGGAACCTCCTGTGTTCCAGTTTGTGTCCGTTACCCCTTGTCCTATCATTGTTTGTCACCGAGAAGAGCCTGGCTCCATCCTCGTGACACTCACCCTTTAAATATTTATAAACATGAATGAGGTCTCCCCTCAGTCTCCTCTTCTGCAAACTAAAGAGACCCAGCTCCCTCAGCCGCTCCTCATAAAGGAGATGCTCCTCTCCCTTGATCATCTTTGTAGCCCTACGCTGGACTTCTTCTCCAGCAGTTCCCTTTCTTCTTAGCCTGACTAAGGTCCACCCACCCAAGCTGCTCTCCACAACCAGGACACTGAGGAAGCACTGCAAAACACTGCTAATTCGTGCAACACCAGCACGAAACTCCATCCTGACTTTATGGTGGATAAATTACAAGTGATGGAAAGAATTTCAATAGGCTGCCCAGAGGAAGTGGAGTATTTATTTCACCAATGCTCCGATTTCTAAATAGCCCTAACTAAGCTGGTTGTCACCACAGTGAGGTTACGCTGCGGGTTCACTGTGATTCTCGCAGATGGTGAGGAGCTGTACGAGCAGAACGCACTGCCACTTCGCTGTTCTACCGAATTAAAAATGAAGTCTTGAAAAATTAATTCAATCGACAGCAATAACAACAGAAATGTGGAGTTTAGACCTTTGATAAATACAATATACACACATATCTGATTTTATGGGCACTTAAGCCATTTTCTGAGCAATGCAAAGCTGTGAAAGAGAGTTTTCCTGTGAAGATTATTTTGGATTTTGTTTATATACGTAATTGATATATCCAGTCATAGTTCATTTATCATTTCCATAATGATAAGTCATTATAGCTGCAATGTCTTCAAGCTCTGGCATGGCAGTCAAAACCTCCAGGAACTTCCAACAACGACATGAAGTGGATTGCAAACACCTAATTAAGTATGATAGCCACGCATGTAAGAGTTGTGTTTGGATGTGGTACGTTATTGCAGATCCCTGGGGAATAATGATCCTAGGAACAAGAGAAGATTTCAGTCCCTGGCCCAAATCCCCAAAACGTCAAAAGCCAACAACTCTAAGTGCCGCACTCCACACCTCATCTGTGTCTCCATACCACAAACAGGTTATCCATGGCCTGCGTTCCACAAATCATTGCTCTATGGCCAGAACCATGGCAATACACTCACTGACTGCCTGACACTAAGGATCATTTCTGACTGATCCATACACTACAGCTGTGTTGCTTACAGCTCATTTTGCTGTGGTTTTTACATCTGCACATCACGCAACAACGTTTTGGTGTCCACATGGATTACAGCTGACAGTCTTGGTGACACAGACCATTATTAGCCCCACTTTACGTGAGGCAGAAGGACGATGAGTCTGCTTTTGGGTTGGATTTCTTTGGTTTTGTTTTTTTATAAGGCATTTGGATGCCTGTCTGCTCCACAATACAACAGTAAGCGCTTCATTAAACGCTCCTATTTTCACAAGGAAGTTTAAAACACTCTGAATCAAACCAGATGTTCCTTAACTAAGATGCTTTTGGAAATGGGATTTCTCCCTCTGAGCACTACACAGATCCACACTTTGAAATATGGATGTGGGAGCACCAGGAGGCCACCCAGGAAGTTCAGAGGAGGGAAGTGAAGTGAAGCTCTATCGATCTGCACTCAACCTGCAGACAGGCTCCCTCTTCTCTAATCCCCATCCCTTCAATTCTCAGGCCTTTGTTTCCTTTTTCCCGACTTTCCTCTCTCACTTTTTCACAAATCACACACAAACAAATCCTCACTTAACTCCTTATCTCGCCTTGTCCTCCTCCTTTGTCTTTCTGTCACCCCAAAGCGCTATGGAACTTGCTCAGCACTCGCTTTGTGTTGGTACTGCCCCTAGAAAACACCTTGCTGATCCACTTTGGGGTTTCTTTGGTTACTATGGAGACAGAAGTACCAGCAAAATTATTGAGAATGAGCGAGTCTAATAAGAAAAAAGACACACCTATAAAAATTACACCATCCTGTCCAGACCCTTTGAACTCAAAGCCATAACTGATCGGCGTTATGTTTCTTCATTGGCTTATTTAATGAGGAAGGAAATAAAAATTTTTCTCCCTGATGCACCTGACAACACTTTATTGAACATCCCAGCCGAAATTCTACTGAGGTAGAAAATGGGCATAGGAAAGAAGCTTTAAGACTGCTTATACAGCGAGGGAGGTATATCAAGATTTAGAGAGAAATTGCCTGGAAGGCTGTGAAACCACACAGATATCCAGTTAGCAAGTTAAAAACTGTTAATTTTGATTGATAGTGCCATTTAGGCCTGATTTAAAAACTTGCACAGATTCGCCAGTCTTTCTGCTTGTAAATATCCCTCCTCCTTGGATCCATTACCGCACTGGCACAAGATTTTCTTCTGCTGCTGTTCCTGCTTTGTCCTAAATTTCCTTCCTCTGTTGCAGCTCTGAAACTCTTCTCTTTCACTGCCTGGCAGAACTGACCCAAGTGAGCAGATCAAGCTGTGCTACTGCAAGGCCCAGTGCCTTGCTCTCTGTGACAACACAACCGACCCAATTCCACGCAGTCCAGCTCCAGCTCCCAACGGAGCAGTGCAGCAGAAACCTCTGAGCAGCAACTCCTGCTTTACTTTTCAGCATACGAGGAGGCAAAACCTCTCGGGCTTTGCTATCAGCAATGCTTAGGAAAGCAAAACTTGCCCAAGGAAATCACAAGGATTCCCAAAAATGAGAGAGGGGTTGTTCAAGAAAAGTCAACCCAACATGCTTGCATCTAAACCAGACTCATGTGGAAACCGTGATTTAGGACCACGTGTAGTACCAGCTACTCGCAGTTGCCTTTGCTGGTGGATGTGGTATAATTTCATCACCTATTTCACAAACATACACTAAAGTACTTCGCATGTAAATATTCATAAGGTGCAAATTAGTGGTTTCACAGCTCTCTTCCCTTTCTTTTCCTCCTCCAAGCTGCTACAATAAAAGCCTCACTTCACAGGATCTCAGCTAAATGCGAGCAAGGTCTCTCCATTGATCTGCAGTCGTGCACGTCACCTTTCCAGATTATTTAAAATACTGATTATTCAAATGTTTCTGATGCCTCTGAAGCATGGCATGCATGTGTTGGTATTCATTTTCAGCTAGAGAAAATAATTGGAAATCCCAGAATATGTTGAAAAAAGACGGAGAGACTCAGTGGTCAATTAAAAATGTGCAGAATTAAAGGTACTGAACTTAGCAGGTTCTTGAAAAGGCATCTCTCAATAGTGTGAACTTCAGACAACACCCTTATAGCAAATCCCATTTGTTTTACACAAGGAGAGGCGTTGATGGGAGATCTTTAATATGTGTATGGGAACAAAACACCACACTCTCCAGAAAACGCCGTCAGCTGCCAAGTCACACAATGAATTCGCAGTTTAAGTTGAATCTTGTGACATTTCAAGGCCTGCATCGCCATCTATTAAAAGAAAAGGCAATTATTTTTTGGCCAACCCAGTATTTTCCCCCCAGTTTTAGATCAAATGCCTGCATAAACATGATTTGCTGCACTGTTTTATTCCACTCGCTTTACCAATGGAGCCAAGTAGAAATGTCATGAGTGTCTGAGTGATTACTGGGTATTATTTATTTGATACAAAATGAGTACTGAATGAATTGGTGAATTAATCAGAAAATTATATTTCCTTTAATAGATTCAAGCAACTTCACATGAAGCTGGTTTATTGGTACACAACTCTGACCACCAGTTAAATGTACAAAGCCTACAGATACACACAGCATTGGGAATGATCTTTATAAAACCAGGATTATTGGATAACAGGAAGAAGGTGGATATGAGAGACATCACTGACATTTCACATTAAAGACAGGAACTGTTATGAAATTGAGCTGAAATGTGCTCTAACAGGGAGGAAAAGGTGGTCATCGATAAATTCCATTTATTCGAGTACTGCTATTGACAGTTTTTAACATTAGAAATTATGAGACTGCTGCTTTCCACAAATCTGACCAGGAGTAGGATTATCTAATAGCACACAGAGACGGCAACGGGCTGGAAGTGCACAGCGAGTGGAGCATTTCCCCATTTAAGCTTCAAATACTCTATTCAAATTCCTTCTTCCCCTCTTCTAAAAGAGATCTGGGAATGTGCATTGCAGCGACACGTGTAAGCAGGATGTCCTTTCACCCCACGGGGCAGGACAATGCCCGAGGCAGAGGACACAAGGATGAAGGTTGGAGACCAAAGAGTCAGGAAAGGGGTCAAATGGACCCTGGTACCCGGCTCCCTTCCCACTCTGTCTTTCCCAAATGCCGACTGTAGGAGCATCACAGCTGATAATTCAAACTGTCACCTTGTCACAAAGCAAAGTGACAGTCAAGCTTCCCTTCCCCAGTTTATTCACACCTAGCCAGTCAAATAAAGCACAGTTTATGGCATTCTTGACCATTTAGCCAAAGCACTGGATAGGGTTCCTAATTGCTTATTCATTAAATATACTTTATGTCCGTTTCTATCAGTAGGATATGCAAGAAAATCTATCTACACAAAAGATTTCATTATTAAAAACACATTCTGAATAGTTTTCCAGCCTCTATGATCTCCTTATTTACAGCATCCTGTATTTGAGACATTTCCAGTATCCAAATGTTGCATTTCATCTTCCTTTATCTACTCCCAACTCAACCATCATAACTTATAACAGATTTCTGAGGCAAACACATGATTTATGGCTTAGTGGTAAAAAGACTCCTTACATTTAACATTCAAAGCACTGTCAAACACCCTTGTAAGTCAACACATTCTGTCTGAATACGGCAAGAGATGAAAAAATTTATTGTTATTTATTTTAGACAAGTTGCAGCCATTCCCTTAGAGTTTCCAGGTATTAATTGCAATTAAGGAACTACAAGCTTGGTTAAAGGCAGTGAGAAATACGAGGGGCTCACCATCCTTGGGGTGCACATTCATTTGTTCCTATAAAGATAATCCTGTGGGCCAAATCAAAATATTCTCCATAGGACACATTCTAAGTGACAAAATTAATTTGATTGGGATTGCTTGGGTCTTGCGCTAAAGTCACTGAACATACCAAGGCATTTCTTTAATTTGTGGGAGGATTATTCACCCAGTTATGAGTTGGGATGTGGTTTGCGTCCACATCATCTCCATCACCAGCTGCTTCACCCACAAATAGAGGTGGTTCACATAAAACACTGAGTAAAATCAAATCAGAATCCTTGCAGGTAAAGTTGGCTCAGTACCATTTACAGCATCACTGCGTATTTTCTCCATGAAAACATCGACAGGACACTGAGCCTGCACATCCCTCCACGCCAGAAGTACAAGAATAGATGTTTCCATCCATGAACTTTATATTTGGAGCTTTTATTCCCCCTTTTCACATGACTAATAGCTTCATATATCACAATCAACTCTTTCATTTTCCCTGCACAGAATACACAATCGTATTTACACCATAAGCTTTGTGTAGATGACTACGTGGACATACCATGTATATTTCTATGTACTCATAAACACGCACATACAGGACAAGAGTATGAATTATTCTAATGATACTCACTGATAACCACATGCTAAACTATGGCCCTGACTGTGGTCCTATTTAAATCATTTCCATCAGAAATTTAAATAATTACCATCAGAACTTGGCCCTTCTTTTAGGGCACACTAATCACAAAACAGTTTTCACCCCTAAACTGTAAAGGAGCCTGTGGAAAATCAGCTGCAAAGGGGACTGAAGGTTTTTGTGGCAGAAATGAAAGCTCATGAAGAACAAATTACAGAAGAAACGTTTTTAATAGACATGTTTAATGTTTTTATGGTGAGAATGCTGAAGTGGCTGCCAATTCAAGTTTGCATCCAAATTGTCAAACATACACAAGCAATCATGTAACGCAATAAAAATCTTCATTGTAAAAGTCTTCAGAACACTAAATAATATAACGCCGGCTTTTACAGCATTAAAAACAAATAATAGATTTGCGTTGAGTTATTGTATTCAGAGAAGTGCAGAAAAGCCATTAGATTTCATTGAAGACAGACAAATTGTTAAATGGGCTTTGCTGCTTTGATCTGCACAAAAGACACAAATGATTCCTTAGGAACATTTGAAATTCAAACTTGCCTCCTTGAAATACGCTTTTCCAACTGTACATTAAAAGCTGTGCTCCAATGCAAACACTCAACTACTAATTTCTGATAATCGTATTAATCAGGAAGATGCAATCCGTGCATCTGTGATATTGTTGTGACCTCTTCAGCTGAAAGCAACTCCTGACAGGCACTCTGAGAATTCGAGAGTCATCGACACGAGTGCAAGAATGCTCTGTTTACAAAGAAACGTGTTCAGCTGGTAAACAGCAAAAGGAAGAATTCAAGATTATCTCAAAGATGAAGCAAATTGGCACCAAACGAGGCATAGCAAGAAAATAGAGAAGCAAAGCCAATTTAAATGGTTCTCCTGCTGCCATATCCAGTCCAATGTGAGAGTCTGACTTCTTTCCTTAAGCAGAGCGCACTCCCTTCCAACACTTTTCCTAGCCCTAGCACATCTGGAAACGTAGCTAGGGCAGTTCTACAGGCGGCAATGGTCCCAAGCTGGAGCACAGGAGGTTCAAGCTGAAGATGAGGACAAACTTTGTCAGTGTGAGGGTTATGGAGCATGGCCCAGGCTGCCCAGAGAGGTTGTGGAGTCTCCTTCTCTGCAGACACCCAAAGCCCTGGCCGTGTTCCTGTGTGACTGCTCTGGTGATCCTGCTCTGGCAGGGGTTGCACTGGGGGAGCTTTCCAGGGCCCTTCCAACTCCTCACATTCTGTGATTCTGTGATTCCCAATCAGACAGGCCAAACCAAAACTAAGCGTCTCCCATAAGTATACTGGAAAAAAAACAACTCCAAAAACTTCTGAAAGGTAATGTCAATGTTGATGGACAATAACTAAGCAAAGAGCACTTTAGGAAGTGGTAAAGTTATGGTGAAGATTCAAGCTTATTAAATGTAAGTTTTACCCAGGCAAGGCCCCCTTTCACAACCTCAGGGAGCATGAGGGAACTTTTGCAGTAAGACATGGATGACACCCGGACTCTCTGTACTTACTGACAAAGTAGAAATCAGCACAAGGAACAGTAAGTGAAAGCTGAAGAGGTTGTTGTTTCTATTAAAAGAAAACACAATTACTTTTTGGCCAATCCAATACTTCAAGTCTGTCCTTTGCTCAGCAGAGACAACAGCACCTTATAACTAAAATATGAGATAGCACCCAATATCTAGCTACAAACAGAGGTACTTCCCTTATGCTGAAAATAAACAAGAGGGTGCTGTACTGAAAGGAGGATTTCCACTCTTCTAATTAGGAAAACAATGTTGAGAACTTCAAATTTTACATTAAGAGAATATGACATCATTGCCATCAGTTAAATATGTCGCCAATGTGTTTTAAATTACAGAGTTTACCCTAATTAATACCCATGCAGTACACAAGGAAATGGGATGTTTGAGGAGAAGAGCTGTGGCTTTAGGCCTTTAGGAGAAAGCAGCAGACTTGGCGAGTTCCCTCCTTCATGTTCTCATTAAATAATGCTCTAGGGAACTGTGGACAGAAGATGTACTGAAAAAAATCAAGATTTTAATGAAAATTAACTGGGACACCTAGAAAGCAGAATTGAAAAGAAAGGGGAATTAAATGGAAAAAGGAAATTCAGAAGCATCATGCAGCGCACCTTTGGATAACTAAAGAGCATTTAAGGGCTATCATGATGAACAGAAACTTCATCAATCTTTCCTGACAACTCGCTTGCAAGAAACAAAATCGTGGCAATATTTCTGCTACTAAAGGAAACTTCTATAAAAACAGAAGTGGCTGCAACTGAAGGAATATGGTAAAACCCAACAAGAACGCCATAAACTTGCTGTAACCATAAATATCTCACCTTCAACACTATTTTCTCCCCCAGTGCTAAGCTTTATGAGGCGTATCATCAAACAGAGCGTTGGTGTGATGCCATCGACCCTCGCAGAGCTCATGTGAAACTGCAGTGTCTGGCCCTCGATTTATGTCTGCTTTGTATTACAGAAACACATTCTCCTCCTCCATAATTCAGCTTCTGCTCCAAAATTAGAAAAGCTAAGGGGTTTTGTTTCTTTTCAATCAGAAAAGCAGTCTATTTGTGCTCTGGAATGAGTTTTCTACCTTAGCTATCTCTTAGGGCAGTGTTTCCAAGATGGGGCGGCAATAGCAGCAGGGAAGGGTTGGAGGAAACCTCCATTTTTGGCAGGAAATTGCTGCCTCTCCATCCTCCTCCACCATAAAACAGATACTTTGAAGGCAAAACCTTCAGCTTGCTCCTGGGCTTCTCCTTGGACTTGTCACCAGTGGGAAAGGAAGCAAGGACGGCATGGAGAACAAGACAACGCGGGTCAGAAAACAAGGCCCAAACCAGCTTCAGTTCCTCTTCTTTTGCACCAAGGAAACAAACCGACAGTAAAACACCCAAGGAATAGGTTTGTTCTACAGTTGAGTCATTAAAAATTGTCTTGCATTTCATTCTGAGTCAGAGGCAAATCTCCTCCGGCCGAGTCGAGCTCTGCTCATGCCACAAATGCAGGCAGGAGCCGGCATCTTCCTTAAAATGGTCAAAACCCAAAAGGTTTCCTTCGTGGGGATGCAGAAATGGGCCCTTTGTCAGGTTTTTGAGGCACTGGGAAAAACCACAGAGGTAATTTCTCATTTTCACTGTTGTAGTGAACGAGTTCTTCCCTTCTGAGCTTCAAGCCACCTCCTGTTTTTACTAAATGGGCCTTTCTTCCACAACATGCACACCATAGACTGCAAATCCTCATAATGAGCTGAACGAACTTTGTATTCTGGACAAGATTCGCTGTGTCAATGCCCCATTTTCAGTCTCATTTGGCAACTACATTTGGTAACCCTACATTTCAGAAGATCACATTCAAGGCAGCACATTGAAAGTCCATGCTTGCCCATTCTTGGATTATAAAAGCACACTTTATATTAAGAGTTTTAAACGCAGTAGCAATTTCAATTATGTAGCCTATAGATTTTGTATGTCAGACCAAGATTCAAAAAAGCCTGAACACCAGAAGATCTGTGTTTTCTCCCAGAGTGGGCAGAAACCAGTTATTGAGAGGGGTTTTTGGAGACAAATGGAAAAAAATCAAACCAAACCAACCTGGAAAAAAATTGGTTTTGGTTTAAAAAGATAAATACACCCTCAGATTGAGACCCTGTGTAACAATCACGGCCCACAGAGAGAGGAGCAAACCCAAAATAACCCAACCTTCTAACGGACACAAAAGGGCCTGAACAAAATAGAGGTTTCCCATCTTACAAGTATAGATTTCTACACTGTAGAAAACAATGTCAATGTTGTGTACTTTGCTTTAGGAGAGAAAAAAAATCTAATTAGAATGTATTTTTAAGTGAATTAAATACAAGGCAAGGCAGTTCATTTAATTGAATAAATATAGCAATAAAGAGAGCTCCAAATATCAGATCTTTGTAACAAGAGCTTACACTCACCCCTCACATTAGCAGCTGCAATGCAAATCAATCACAAGTCGAGAAGCACTTGACTCCAGCAAACCGAGGGCAGGGCCACAAATACCCATTACACATTCTGCAAGGTTAAACTAACACGAAGCAAATCCCTCAAGTTATGTAAATAAATTATAGCAATGTCATCCGACAGCTTGTATTAAATAAGATTTATTCAGCAAGCATAATGTAGGCGAGGGACTTATTCCACCCATGCATCCTATGGCACAGGAGGCAAAACTGCACAGCCAAAGCAGGAGCAGGCCCTGTACCCGATGGCTCTGTAACAGCTCCTTTCGGAGGATTTTGAGGATTTCCAGAGGGGACCTGTTGGATGCTGCAGAGCTGCTGAAAAAGGCAGGAGCTCGAGAAGCAGAGACAACCCTGCCTTCTATAGGGATGTAGAACAACAACCACGTAGGCTTGTAAGCCAATCTGCAGAACAGACAAAGCCAAGAGCTTCAAAGTAATTCAGAGGAAAAGGATCTGGGTTTGCAAAATTCAAGATCCCTCCTCCCACTCCAAGCTTTTTTGTGGTTTTTTCTTTTAAACCATCTTCTCTCACAATCAAGACCTCAAACGCAGCAAACCAAAACTCCACCAGGAGACAGCAGCGGAGGAGCACACCTCCATAATTATCACTGATATTTCCATTTATCTGCGACGCTGTCAAAAGCTTCCTGATTCAGGATACTCTTGGGGGGATGCTGATACAATTCCATCAAACCCATCACTGCAGAATTAATCTTTGGTCCTGTTCTCCCCCTTCACAGAATCACAGAATCGCTTGGTTGGAAAAGCCCTCTGAGCTCATCACGTCCAACCGTTCCTGTCTACCCCCTAAACCATATCCCTAAGTACCTCATCTACCCGCTCCTTAAATACATCCAGGGATGGTGACTCCACCACCTCCCTGGGCAGCCTGTTCCAGCTTCTGACGACCCTCTCAGTAAAGAACTTCCTCCTTATCTCTGACCTGAACCTCCCTTGGCACAGCTTGGTGCCGTTTCCCCTTGTTCTATCCCCCATCACCTGGGAGAAGAGACCAGCACCCACCTCTCCACAACCTCCCTTCAATTTGCCTTGGCATCCCACAGTTAGCAGCTTCATTCTCTGAAACTGCTTTTATACATAAAAGAAGGTATTTCTGTAGTAGAAACAAAGAGGCACATGGACACATATACACACATTGCTGCAGAGAAAGGAAAGCAGCCCAATGGACTTTGGACTCTTGAAACTCAGTCCTGACCTTCCTACCACAAAAATCAGCAGTACTGATTTTATTCTAGTGATGGTTTATGATAGTACATAGTCTGGAAATGAAGTAAAAAGGAAGAGATTTCCATCAGAGGAAGGATACACATAAAACAAATTTATTTGAAAATCTCAAAGTAACCCTAGCTATGGATCACACGTAAAACTAAAGATGTGGAGACGCTTCATTCCACAATACGTTACCACTTTATAATACATGAGATTCAAACTGGCTTTTTATCCATCTATCTGTTTGCAGGCACGACTCCAGCAAGGAAAATTGTTCTGCTCTTGTTAGGTTTAATCTTCCTTCTTAATCTTCATTTCAACTTGCATCTGAGATTTCCTGCTTTCAAGTATCAGACCAAATTGGTTTGATGCTTAATGCCTGACAAATAAATAATGAGCGTCTGAATGAACCCACGTGCGATAAGGCAATGATCCCATTATTCTTAACGCTCTTATAATCAGGCAATGATTAAATTATTTCTAATGTCCCTAGCCTGAATGCAAAAATACACTAAAAAGATCCTTAACAAAGCTCCCCACCATGTTTTTTTATTAAATGCTCTTAATTTGAGTATTTTATCCCATGATTACGCTAGCTGGGCCATAAGAGCTCATTTTAATGAGAGTGGGAAGGGCTGAAGCCGTGGGTGTTCTGGGGAGCTCTTTGACATCTTTACAACCATTTACCATTTTAAGTGTGATTAGCTGAGCAGCGCCCATTAGGAAGGTTGATTAATACTTCATAAACTTTCCAAATCAGTTGATTTTCTCAAGGAGACGACTGAAACCACAACCTGCACCAGGGGACACAGCGCGGCGTGACGTGGGCATCCAAAAAGGGACCTCATGCTCAGCTCGCCGCCAGCATCACTGACATTTCTATTTATTGGGATCTGGACTCATATGATACCCAAGGACTTATCTTAATTCATATCATGTCCACACGAGAAGCGTGAGCACAGTCCCAGTTATAGAGATGCTGTAGGCAGCGTGGTTTCCATGCATGCCTCCAGGACACTGCTGTTGATAGCAGACACCTATTAAAGCACCGAGAACCAACATGAAATGCCATTTAACATCCTATTAAAAAAAAAAAGGAAAAATAATCTTCCACATATTGAGCTTGCAGAACAAAGAAGTGCATTAAAAGCACTGATAAGGGTATTAAAAGGTAATATTTGATGTATGCCTATCTAGTACATTAATATTGAATCTGGCTGCGATATGACTTTCACCAGTTAGAATTACATATTTCTTTTCCCTTGAATCAGAGGAGACAGTTACAGGAAAAATCAATATCTAAAGCTTACAAAGCCAAAAATCTTCTTTCAGCACTAAGATACCACAGTGATAAAGGCCATGGAATAAAGGTCAGAAATACATAAAACAGACATTAGATGCACAGAGACATTTGTAACAGGCACTGAAATTCATAATGCCTCATTCTTACTGAGGTGCTGCCAGCACCACACGCCCTGCTCTTCCCATCACGTCTGCAGTGGATGCCCAAAGTGAGTGGGCTTGGGGGAAAGAGATGGGGAAAAACCGCACACTTGGCACTGAAAACAAGCAAACACCATCTACTGTCATTGATCTCTGCACAGAGACATTTGTAACAGGCACTGAAATTCATAATGCCTCATTCTTACTGAGGTGCTGCCAGCACCGCACACCCTGCTCTTCCCCCATCACGTCTGCAGTGAATGCCCAAAGTGAGTGGGCTTGGGGGAAACAAATGGGGAAAAACTGCACACTTGGCACTGAAAACAAGCAAACATCATCTACTGTCATTGATCCCCAGGAATGAGGGCACCCCTCAGCCTCCTCTGCTCCAAGCTCAAGAGCCCCAGCTCCCTCAGCCGCTCCTCAGCAGGAGATGCTCCACTCCCTCCATCACTTTGTGGCCCTGCTGGACTCTTTCAAGCAGTTCCTGTCCTTCTTGACCTGAGGGCCCAGCACTGGACACAAGATTGCAGCTGTGGTGTGAGCAGGGCAGAGCAGAGGGGCAGGAGAACCTCTCTGCCCTACAACCACCCCTTCTCATCCAGCCCAGGATGGCGTTGGCCTTGGAAGAAGTGGCTGAAGGTCTCCCAGCTCACCAGGAGTTTGAGTTATTGCAGCCCTTTGCAAACAGGTGAGGGACAAAATTCTTTGACAAGGTGGGGAGTGGAGGAGGAGGTGATGCAAAGCCAGAAGGAGCCATCTTCACGTGCTTTCCCACTGGCCACAACTCATGCACACTCCCCAATGCTCAGTTATTGATCCTGAAATTAGCAATGCCCAGCCAACATAGAAAATAATTACAAAGCAGCAAAACACACTACTCCTGACTATCACACCAACACACAGGCTGTGCAGAATGGTTTTTGTCAAATGCTAAGTCTGCAGACACCACCCCAATGAGCAGAAAGGCTGCAGGACACTTTCAGATACCTGGTCTGGCTTGCACTGCATCAGACCCCATTGAGACTAAAGCAGCACAGACTGCAGGATTGTCAACTTCTGCCAACATTCAATTCCTTCTGGAGTACTGAAGGAAGTAACTGGAATAAGTCTTGGTTAAGTAACATTTTCACCAGATATTTTCACTTCTAGGTGGAAGAAACACCAATAATTCGGTTCATTTTCCCATAGTTTTCAGACACAGCTAAATGGCCATCCTGCCATGCCAGCCCCTACATCCGAGGGACAAGGAGACCATCAAAAATAAGAACTGCAAGGTTTTATTGAGAGACATAGAGAAAACGTGAAGGCACAGAGAAGACAGCACGTGTTTGTCTGCAACTGAGGAAAACTGCAGAGGAATTTGTGTGCTCATACAAATGTACTACGAGTTTCTGAAGACTGAAGAGCAGGAGGGGAAAGGAAGCATTCCCAAGCGATTTGACTATTTCTTCTCAGGTAGGGGTGGGTGAATTGCCTTTTAAAATACATAACATCCTTCTCTACTCCTCCCAGACTCTGCTCTTAAAAGAAATTGTATTTATCATGAGCATATGACACCTCTGAAGGAACAAGATTTACATTTTGTGCCCCAAGCACCGAGGGTGGCAGAATGTACTGATGCAGAGAGAAGGGCTCATTTTGAAACACACAGAAAACAAATGGAAAGCGTAGGAGAATGGATAGGAGGTTACACTTATCTTTGAAAAATTAAACCATTATGAATCTGAAGAGTTTATGCGTGGGCTCCAGTAAAATTCAGACATGGGGGGGGTCAAACAGCTTATTTTATCATCCAACACGTATTGCTCAGCATCCTGCCAACAGAAGTAATGCCCTTCCTCTTTCACGTGTACAGCTCTTCTCCTGTCATCCTCTTAGGACAGGGATGGCACTGCCAAGGAGACAAATACTCAGAGGGTCCTTACCCAAAATGACCCTGCACCGTCTGGCTCAAGGGTCCTGCAGATGGGTTGCACAGGGCCTTCCTTGGCCTGCGCTGCTACCGGTGCTACCTGTGAAAATGTCAGCACTGGAACTATTAAATCCTTCCCCAAACTAAATCATTTCCTGTTAGCATCACGCCTCTTTAGCTTTTGCATTACAATCCCAGAAAGTTTCCCCAGCAAGCTGCCCCGTGTACGAGCCCCTGCCATCAAACAAGTTTGCCTAGAGCAAAGCAGACGCTAAGCAAAGAACCTTCCCTTGCTTTGCGTGCATAGGGAAATCCTATTTCTGTTGGCAATCACCCTTCGCTTTTCACGAGGGCAATAAAACCACCCGAGACGTTGAGTTTCCATCAAAGAGCAGCGAGCGCGCCTGTCATTTCGCGGCAGGATGCTGAGCTGCAGGTGGAACGGTTGCCAGGGCTCCAGGCTGCATTGCCACCGACCCCGCTCGCCCATGGAAAGGCACAGAGAGCACTACCCAACAATTCACTGCTAAATACACACGCTGCCATGGTTATTATCAAGCCGCAAAGCAAGCTCGTTGCCTTGAATCTGATGCAGTTAAATCCATAATTGAGGGCGCAGCTTTAGAATGCCCCCCCCCCCCCAAAAAAAAAAAAGCTCACCTATAGGCAAACCCAAATGATGTTCTCAACGAGCAGGGTCAATACATCTGCACTGTATTGCCTGGCGTCCTGCACCAGGGATAATAAGACTGAAGACATTTCAGAAGTGGTACGGAGCTGCAGGCATCAATGGATTGCTGCCATTAAAACAGCATTTATCAGGACACTGTCAAAAGGGCTTTAATTTCAACAGTAAATGACTGGCCCTTGGCAAGATTTTGGGTCAGAAAACACCCAAAAGTGGCCAGCAGCCACATTCCTACCCACACTACTCAGGTAGCTATTACAACAAGTAGTAAAATAGTTAAAGCTTGTCTCAATCCCTCCAGAATATAATGATACCACCATGCCCATTTGCTCTATCCAGGGAGCGCTTCATCTGAACAGCTCTGCAAGAAATGGAGAGGACAAGCAGCTTTTACCTGTAGGACACAACAAACCCAGTATCACAATCATTTAATGAGGACCACAAATCCCTCCTAAGCGCTTTTTCCTTTCTAAGCCCTAGATAAGGGGGCAGGAGAGGGTATGGGTCCCCGCCAGAATGCTCCAGACATAGACAGCACCAATTTTGGCTTCATGGTTATGTCAATGCAAGAGGATCTGCAATGAAGGCTTTATGAGGAACACCACGGAGTGTATGTTCTAGTGATTAAGCCACAAGACTGGTGTGCTTTAGCAGCTCAATTCCCCACCACTGCAGTCATGCTTCAGTGAAGTGCAGTCCTTTTCCCATGAGAACACTCCAACAGCACTATTCCATTTCTTTGACGCTGTGTAATAAACAGGAGTTGCAGTCACTCGATTTGGCACATGCTGGAGCAGAACCCAGCCTGTTGCTTCCAGAGCCCAGTTACGCTGCTTTACAAAGCATTTTCACATGGTGCTTCTCCTTACCAGTCAATGGGACATTTCCAAGACAATCTTTGTATCATCTGGATCACAATAAAATAGAGGAAACCAACTGGATTAGAACAAACTACAGAGTAACTCTGACACTCCTCTTGGTTCTGAGACCCTGGAAAAACCAGCCACCCAGATCTGGCATTACAGGACACAGAAGAATCACGCTCTGCTCAGATGCAAACTCCTTCTCCAGGTTCTTTCACTAAGAAAACTCACAGCATCATCTTCACACAGTCGGTAACACAGCATCCTCAAATACCAACACACACCTGCACAAACAGGGAAACTTCTACTGAGATAAATCAGTGACAGATACAGGAACACAGCCCAGGCTGCACGCAGTTGGCAGTGCGTAAACACTTAGCTTGATATATTCTTGATTTTTATTTGCAGAATAAGAAGATGGCTCATTTTCCCTTCATAACTCTGCTTCCTTCTCTTTCATGTCCCACCCAAACTATTGCCTTCAGTAGGAAGGCAGCCTCAGCTACAGGACTCCTGAAAACCCAGCCAGGGTTGACGTCCTGCACTGAACATACAGCTCCATAACTCTTCTGTAACTCAACCTTTCCAACAAGGTGTGCACCTCCACCACCTCAGCTGCAGAGCTGCACCTTGGTGCGGGCAACTCCACCTTGTCGGCCCATGGAGCCTGGGTCTGAGCTCCCTTTGCTCCCAGTGTCCCCAGCAGCCAGGCCAGACCCTGTCAGATCATTCAGGTTACAGGAGCAGGGGCCCACAATGCAGTGGTACAATTGTGAATTTAAGAATGAAGCAAAATCATCTGTTTTACCTGCCAGAAGAAAAGAACAGCTACCTGCATTTATCTGCAACTTCTCCACTGCTGGAATCTGCCAAGAGAAACCAGGTTCTCTGCATACAAGCCACATTTAGATGGACTGAGATAGCTCTTCTTGTAGCTACAACCAATGTTGGTTTGCCAGAGTCTGCACCTCCAGCTCTCTGCACAGTACTTCAATGCAGAGAGGAATAACCTGCTAGTAGCTTTAACCACACTGAACTAGCCAACCACCGACATTTACCCTTTTAACCCGCTTACAAACGCTGTGGAGCTGATAAGAGACTTGCTATCCAAACTGATAGGCAGCAAGTGCTTATTTTTCCTCTTCCAGATGCAGCAGGGCAGATTACGCTGCATTTTGCTGGGCAGTGTAGCTGTGATGCAGTGCAGTGCTGGATCACAAGGGGACACAATGAGAGGCAGAGTAATGGCCTCAGAGATGGGCAGCTGGATTTGCTGGTAGTTCGTATTCCAGAGAGTTGATGTCTATTTAATGACTATAGTCTCTCCATCAGTCAGTACCACGCTGAGAAAACTATACAGGTGTATATGTATATTTTCTCTTTATGTGTGAGCTAACAGCTATTTGCTTCAGTAATCAATCCCTCTTTAAACAGTTTCCCATTACAGACAGACACCTACATCTTTACCTCGTGCTTTATTCCATCATGACTACGAAAATCCCTCTATGAGGACTAAATTGGCCTTTTAGCAGAGCAGATCATCCACTGTAGGACAGGAAGGAGACACCAATTGTGTAAGTGAGAATTACGAGACAGGAAAAGACTGCACCTTTTAGAAAGGTTCTTAATCAAAGTAAGTCAGGCATCCTCAGCACTTGAAGATCTGAGAAAAGGCCTATTACATGAGAAGTGCCTGACGAATCTGGTATCTCAGGTTTCCCCTTGAATTGTCCAAAGGAACTAAAATTACTGGAGTGCACAATGTAGTGCACAGCAACAGCTCCTCAGAAAGCACCGTTCCTAATTACAGACCCAGGGAAA